>NC_065523.1:35452980-35507300 GCF_006386435.1 Epinephelus moara | reverse complement strand
TGTTTATTGGGTGTTTAATGTGTGTTCTGTGTGTTTAATGTGTGTTTTGTGTGTTTATTGGGTGTTTATTGTGTGTTTAATGTGTGTTCTGTGTGTTTAATGTGTGTTTTGGGTGTTTATTGGGTGTTTAATGTGTGTTCTGTGTGTTTAATGTGTGTTTTGGGAGTTTTTTGGGTGTTTTGGGTGTTTAATATGTGTCTTGTCTGCATCTAAGTTCATGCGAACATCATTTAAAACGAAAAAGAGTTGTCCCAGTACTGTGATTCTCACACAGTCCAAACTAGAACATGCCATAAAGGCCATTGGTGACTAGATCATTATAGAGCTGATGGGAAACTATTTTGTCAAAAATCCTACAGCTGAGAGACTTTATTTCATGTGAACAGGCAGCCTCCCTTTGCAGTCTGATTCATAGGTGTTTTTAAAGTAGGTCTTCTTGGTTTAGGGCAATGCAAACAACACAGACGCAGAGAGAGCTTGAGCTGTTTCCTTTGTACGGTATCAGCTGATCTGCGGAGGAACAGAGAGATAAACCAGGGAGAGAAGAAAGGAGACAGAAAATATGACGGGAACTTTGTTGTATTATTCATTATACTTAGCTAAAGCAACAGGGAGACAGAAGAGTCAACAAAGAGACAGAGGGAAGAACAGAGGCAGATGTTATCAGAGTAAAGTGCTTTTAGAGAGCCAGTTGATGAATTGATTCAAGTCGAGGCATATTTTTCATACGTGTGTGTGTGTGTGTGTGTGTGTGTGTGTGTGTGTTTGATATGAATGGTAATTTGGTGCAGCATCAAAGCTGCGTTGGCAAAGACCCAACCAGTGTTTTTAGTCCCTTAGACAGTTGATGAAAAGATCTACCTACACACACACACACACACACACACACAGAGCTAAGCCTATTACGATGACGCAAAGAGTCCTGCAAGAGTACACAACAACATCCAAAAAGTAGCACACAACTGCGGCTTTGTGCCCACACTGATGCAACCGACCTCTGCATGTGGTCAAAACGCTCATGTGGTTTGTAACGTTTGACTCCTCAAAAACATTTGTATTTGATTTGAATGTAAAACTTTGGAGTATTAATAATTTAAAACCAGTACATGGAGCGAGCAGATGCTGCAGACAGACCAGAGAGCAGCAGTGTTGCAGAGAGACCAGAAGCGTTTATTGATCTGCTCCCACAAAGGTGTCATCTCAGAAGCAGAGTTATGGGACAAACACAGCTGTTTGTCGGGACATTCCTCTGCCATCCATCCACGGCTGCAGAGCCTCAGCTTGTAATACAAACATGAATCTGTCCGAGCGCCTGTCATGAAATATATCTCCCCACAGGTGCACCCACACAGCCCAGGCATTAGGCTGCGTCTCCTGTGTGCCTTTCTTTATCCCCTCCTTAATGTCAAACTCAGTCTGATCATGACTCAGAGATTCTTCCTCCATATGTTGTTTCATTTTTCCAGCTACTTATTTCCTTCCTATGTGAGCAGAGGAAATGAGAAACGATAAACAACAGGCTGCTTCCCAGAAAGCAATAATCTGGATATGAGAGAGATGATGGGGAAGACAACAATGTACAGAAGCACCTGCTGGGAAGTCTGTTTTCTCCCAGAGACTGATTTTCATCTACATACTATATATACCTCTTTTTTATTTCTCAGTTCCTGTGGGCACCGACAACAAAATATGTATTATCTTTTCATCTGATCCCAAAGTTACTCTACCAAAATATCTGATCGGTTCATTTAAAATACTGAGACCTTCTTGAAGAGGTGGTCTCGGTCTGGTTATAAACGAACTCTGGTGCGGTTGGTTTGTGGTGAGAAGGTGTTCCGACCTGGATGTGAAGCAACTGCAGTCACATGACACATTGTTTGGGTTAAACATGAGCATGTTACAGTCCTGGAGGATTATTAATGTGCACCTCCTCCTGTACTGCCTTAATATGCACATTCAGCACATCCAATGCATCAAAACATTGTTTTCTAGTTGGAGCCGCGCCTCGTTTTCAAACTGTATGGTTTGACTAAAATGAACAATGACAGCAATATAGTCCACGATGAGCAGCGCTAAAATCAACCTGCGTAGTTGTCCCTCCATTGTGACATTAGAAAGTGTCACATTTATCTTGCAAGTGTACTCTTCTTCAACGTTTGCTTTACTTCCTGGATTTTTCCCACATGGAAATTCTGACCAATCAAGAGCAGCTTTCTCACACAAGGCATTTGATCTGGTCCTCTTGTAAATGCTGCCGTGAGAACACGAACCAACTCTAGGCAGTTATACAACTTTGTGACAACATGAGTCCCTGATTCAGACCAAAGGAGACCACTCTAGGGCTGACAGCAGCCTTATGTCTCTCTTGCAACAATTGAGATGTCCATGTATAGAAGGGTTCCCAAACCCAGGGGTTCAAACCAGGAACCCTCTTGCTATGAGGCAACAATGCTAACCACTGTACCACTGAGCCGTGGTTAGAGTATTTTTTGACTAAGCAACCACTTCACTTGACTAACCGAGTGAAGTGATCCACAAATAAAATTGTGCTTCAAGGTCCAGTGTGCAAATTGCAAGCAACTACGGTGGCCCACATGAAAACATAAAAATGCCAATCTAGAGCCAGTGTTTGGTTTGTCCATTCTGGGCTACTGTAGAAACAACAGGGCGGAATCCGTGGAAGAGGACCTGCAACCTATGAAGATTTAAACAGATCATTCTAAGGCAACAGAAATACCATGACTCTGGGTATAAGGATATAATACACTAATAAAAACATAGTTATGAACAATAAATTCAATTTCTGCCAATATATCCCCCTAAACCCTACACACTGAACCTTTAAATGTGACTTTACTGAATCATTATTATCTCTGTTGGCAGTGTCATCCTGTATTTACCTGATCAGTGACTGTATTTCATTAAAAATATCTAAAGATCTCCAAAAAGTGAATAACAAATATAAACGAGAAGCACACTGGGAAAAGTTTAAACTTCTGCCAAGGTCGAATACCCTATCTTGCAATGTTTATGAAAGTGAAAAAATAATTTCTGTGTTCACCCAGTGATTTGGATCCTCTCCAAATTTAATGGGTCTTTGGCCCATGCTACACCTTTCCTTCTCTGAGATCCTGCTGACAAACAAACAGAGCCAACAACATAACCTTATTGGCTGAGGGAACAAACAAACAAACAATATACAATTAAATAAGATTAGATTTATTTTTTAGCAAGTTTTTAAACCAATAACACAGAGTCATCAGACTTTTTTGAGGGGTATTCACTGGTATCGTTCATCCCAATGGCCAGAAAAAATGTTGGCATTGTATGTTTATGCAAACCACATTACATTTTAATGGCATTATTTAACAGATACATTGGAACTTTATGATCTGGCAGTGCTGTGGTCAATGTGTGGTTGGGTTTAGGCACAGAAACCTCTTGGTTGTGATAAGGAAAAGATCATGTTTGGGCTTAAAAACTTCAGTTTATGTGGCACAAACATGACTGCAGAAGCTGTCAATGTCTCTGTAAAATAAGTTTTGTGGCAGTACTCCGGCAAGACACGCAACAATGTCCGAGTAAAAAAAAAAACACTTTTCGTGGCACTGTCGCAGCAGGAAATATTGTGGTAACATGTCGGTGCAGATTCTCAGTCATCCAGGTCATGGTAATCATAAGTGCTATATTGTAGGCAGCTGGACTTGCTTGAGTTTCTTGAAGATGTTTCATGGTAAACAACACCTTTCGTGGGCAGGAAACACAGCAACGTCTCAGTAAAAACAACCATTTCGTGGCACTTCAATGGTAGCCTGGAAATCCAGACCCAAATCTAGAAAGATTTAGGGTCTGGCTATGAGTAATGCAAATGGCCCAACTCGAGGGGCGGCACCAAGCATGCATTTGAAAATATCACTGCACGCAATTGGATAACACTACGACCAATCAGAACAATACACAGGGTGATGTATCCAGAGCTTAGCTACCAGCGGAGCTAACTGGTAGATTAGACTCTTGCCGTATCCGGTCAGCAAAACAGCAAAAACGTCCTTCTTGCAAAGGAAAGATTCGAGTGCCGTCTTCTGTTCCTCTTTTAGAGAAAAAGCCAAGTCTAACTCGTTCATTGTAGCGGCCAAAGCCGTTTCAAACAACTGGTGTTCATCCGTAGCCATCTTGCAGTGTTTACTGACTGATTCCGGACTTTGTCGTCGCAGCGCTGTCGTCATCTGTTTAGCTCGCCTCTGGCCCGCCTATATCAGATACACCGATGTGATTGGTGCAGCTCGGTTCCAAAGGCATGGGTAATGAGCATCATTACTGATTGCCAAAGTGACTCGCTGAGCAAATTCAAATTGTGCTCTCGTGAGAACTCTGGATTTCCAGGGTACTTCAAAGGCAGAAAACGCAGCAATCTCTCAGTAAAAACAACCACTTTTCATGACATTACTATGGCAGGAAATGCAGCAATGTTGCGGGACAAAACAGACGCTTTTCATGGCACTATCAAAGCAGGAAACACAGCGATGTCATGTCTCAGTAAAAACAACTAGTTTTCGTGGCACTATCACAGCAGGAAACGCAGCAATGTCTCACATAGGTGTAACACCATCCACCACCCCCTCCACCTCCCAATGACAAAGTCCCCTCATATAAAACGACACTTTAGAAACGTTGATATGATACATAAGAAACATACAAATGTATCCTTGGTTTGCAGAAAAATACAACACCAATATTCTCTTTTGGCGACTGGGCTGCATAATTCTGTTTAGAAGAACCTTCAAAACTAAAATCAATAAACATATTTGAGTAACTTACAAACTCCACCATAAAAAGAACAGGTTTGGTTCTGAAAAACTGCAGAGCATGCTGCTTTTGGGTGGCCTAAAACAACACATCAACAAAATGCTGCAGATGGCTCAGTCAGGTTTAAGTTAATTAACAGATTCATCAACAGCATATCACAACTTTAAGGGTGCCATTACACAACAGGGTACACTCTGTAACTTAAGTACTTGGCAGACAGGCGGCAGGATCAGGTGGTGATAGGCTCTTAATGGATACTCTGCAATTCAAGGTTTGCGTAGTGCTGACCTTGGTCCTGAAATACAAGGAAGGCCAGACTGAATGACTTCTGTTCCGGCTATTATTGAGCACCGTCTGGACAGTTTGCACTGCAGGCAGGAGTCCTTGTCCGTTCTGCCAATCTCCCACAGGTGTTGTTGACGTACTCTGGCACCCAGCTGAGTCTGAGGATATTACGTGTGCAAACAAGGCCGGGTAGATAAAGAAGCATTTGCAGCAGGAAACCAGGTGTTCTGAGCATCCACAAGAGAAACACCATCCACCATCCACCGTCCGTCCTGAGAGACAGACAAGAGCGCTGACATTTCAATTCATCAACACCTCCAGGAGTTAAAGGAGCCGTCGGTCCGAGCCGCAGGTATGGAGCCCATCGTCAGGACAGTGGAGGCAGCCGATGCTCACTCACAGAGGCAAAACTGGAGGTTTGTGGCGAAGCGGGGAGCCTCGTCACAGTTTGTGGGGAGCACCATCATGGTGTTGTCCACTTACGCTGTTGCTACCCTGACTATGAACTTGGGGAAAAAGATCCAGGAACGAAGATCAAGACCAAACGGCAACTAGCAACCGCGGCCTCACCAAAGACCTGAACCTCTTCTCTGCAACATGAATGTCAGGAAGAGCCGAAATGAACAGAACTTTATTTGCCTCGACTCAAATGGGTCACTTCAACTCATCTCGTCTTTACACTGCAAGGAAAATCATCAACCATTGTCAGTCAGGACTCCTGTGGAGACTCACTTTGACCAAGAAGACCATAAAATCTGTCTTCAAAGTAAGTGTTTCAATGAAACCTGGGTCCTGGACACTGAAGCTAAATAATGAATGGGCATAAATATGTTGTATGCAGTGCTTCATGTGACCACAGGGTGGAGAACTGGGACTTCCTCAATCCTTTTTTGATTTCCAACAACAAGCCGCAGGATCACTGTAGACTGGATGTGTGTGCCAGCTCAACGAGACATCACTGAACACAACCCTTTCAGTGCATTTGACAGAATGGAAATAGAAGATACTGTTATGTGACAGTAGAGTTTTTAATACCTGTCTATTGGATGTTTTTTTAATCTTTGTCATAAAATATTCTTGTAGTTGTGAAAACATGCCTGTGTTACTGTGTGACAGTGGGTTTTAGATGTGTATATGTCATGTTGTTTAAATGTCTGTCGTGTAATTGTACAGAAAATGACTTTTTAAAAATCCATGTTGGATCAATCTTTTGAATAAATGGTGAAATATATTCTTGTGTGCAGATTTCTGATTTGAAATGATTAGTTGCAGTGGTGTGGTGGAGGGTATACGCAGGTACACAGGCTATACCCACTTCTTTTTCTGCGCATCTACAATATACCAACCTATCAGCCCAAAAGCCATTGGAATATATCCGAGAGTATATCCACTTCCTAGTAGCACACACACCTCATCAACGACCACTACACCACTGAGTAGTTGCCATCTCACACCGTGCGAGACACGCAAGCATCTGGACAAAAAGGTCACAACAGAGGGTTCTAGATACAAAACGAAGATTTAAAGGGGAAGAGTAGCTCAAACCAGATGGATATACTGTACTTTTATGAACGAGTTTTCAATAGAAAAACACAAATCTGAGTACCCATTTATCCAACTGCAAACCTCAGACTCCTGGTGACATTTGGAACATTTCTTCTAAGCAAAAACCTTAATTAGCAACACCAATAATTTGGTATTTGACCAGTGACATTTCTATCAACTTAAAGGTTAATGATTTTGACCTTTCTTTGAGAGTAGCCTCTACACTCCAGTTGTTCCAGTGGTTCCTTGTACTATTAAATGTTACTAAGTGATATAAAATACAGCTGGCTGAGATAAAATGCAGGATAATTTTCCAAATGACCAGATAGCATCTAATGAGCTAGAGGGGTGTTTCCACATATCAGGATAATCTCAGATGTCCTCGACATTGGATTTTTTATGAAGAGGAAATCAAAGACGATCAAAGTCTCTGACTTTCTTCATATGTTCACCAGGCAATACACCAGTGGTCCCCAACTTATCAGATGTGTTCATCCACTACCAACTGTCATGTTCCATATATGTTTATGGATTATAAACTGGATGTAATTTACAATAACACATAAAATACATACATAAAAATGGATGTTGCTACAGTTGTGGTTACATTATAGAATATTAACTGTTTATTCGTACAATACATAAGGAACACCACTTGAGCCTCAAAAACATGGGAATACTTTTCACCCTCCTTAGATGCTACATATTGTCAATGTATTAGTGACGTCGGGAATCTACAGCTGTTAAAGTCGCACCGCTGATGAATTGCTTCCTCGTATGTACGTAAGTTCTGAAATGGAACGTAATGTAGAGGTGATGTACTGTCTAATTCCTCTGTAATGTCGACGTCGATGCAACGTATGGTACTGTCTGGGAAGCTAGTGAATAATATAAAAACCTCAAAAAGACAAAAAACTACAGACCGGTTCTTGAATTATGTAACTAACTATTTAACTATTCAAATGATTTCAACCAGTTGAATAAACAGCTTTTCTTTTTGTTACTTTTAACTATGTGTGCTAATAATTTCAACATTTGTCCATTACTTTTAGCTAATTGTTTATCTGTTACTTTAAGCCAATAATTTTAACTTTTTTAGCTGACTATTTCAACTGTTTGTCCGTTACTTTTAGCTTACTATTTTAATTATCTATCCATTAATGTTACTTTTAGCAAACTACTTGTTTATCTGTTACTTTTAACCAACTATTTCAACTGTTTACCATTACTTTAAGCTAACTTTTTCAACAGTTTATGCGTTACTTTTAGCTAACTATTTCAACTGTTAACCCTTGCTGTAAGCTAATGGTAACTATTTTGACTGTTTGTCTGTTACTTTAAGCTAACGGTAACTATTTCAACTGTTTATCTGTTACTTTTAGCTAACTGTGTAGCTGTTACTTTAAGCTAATGGTAACTATTTCAACTGTATCTGTTACTTTAAGCTAACGGTAACTATTTCAACTGTTTATCTGTTACTTTAAGCTAACAGTAACTATTTCAACTGTTTATCTGTTACTTTAAGCTAACGGTAACTATTTCAACTGTTTCTGCGTTACTTTTAGCTAACTATTTCAACTGTTTATCTGTTACTTTAAGCTAACGGTAACTATTTCAGCTGTTTCTGCGTTACTTTTAGCTAACTATTTCAACTGTTTATCTGTTACTTTAAGCTAACGGTAACTATTTCAGCTGTTAACTGTTACTTTTAGTTAACAATTTCAACTTATTTGTTATTCGTTACTTCTAGCTAACTAATGTTTTTTGTTTACTTGTTACTTTTAGCTAACTATTTCAACTCCTTATCCATTAGGCTACTTTAAGCTAATTATTTATCTGTAAGTTATTGCTAACAAAGTATTTAAATTCTTGGCTTGCTTGCTAATTGTTTTTTCACTTGTGATGTAGCACAAAAGTAACAATGGTGTAACAAAAAATACACATTATTGACATTAACACAAGACATATAAAACAGACGTTATGATTTGAATATGATAGATCGTTAGTTGTTTTTGTTAGTGGGAGTATTGTACGTGTGTATGGATGAAAGTGTGTTCTGTAGTCTTCCTAAATGCAACTGTGATCAGAGGAATGTGCAAACGTGTGAGGAGGAGAAGGATGAGAGCAAAAGTATAATAAATGATGTTGACAAGTCATGGTTCTCTACTTCTCACCTTTTATTTCCACATTTCTTGCAGATGGTTAAAGTGTCGGCCACCCTGGAGAAATAGGTCAGTGGAACAACAAATCAAAGAAACTCTAACTGGCGGAAATGAATGTCTGTCAGTTAGCGGGTCGACAACAGTGTTTGCCAGCTGAGGGCCAGCCTAAGGCCCGGGCGCAGGCAGTGACCCAACCCTGTTAAATGAGAACGACGACAAGGGTACACAGAGAGCAGCGATGGCCTGCTTTGTCCTCTCTCCCTGTGTTCCCTGAATAGCTCTCACACAAAGGATATCGTTATTTCTCCTCTAATTACCAGATGGAGAGCTGTTTTTCTGCCTCTCGCTCCTCTGCTCTCACCCCAGAAATAAAGTGCTCTGTGGTGGCGACCCCTCAGCAGTTATGAAACAGTCTGGTGGACAACGGGGCCCGAGCGAGCCCTCATTTACTCCTTCAACTGTACAATATGAATCTTATTTGAGCCTCCACCGAGACCATTTTATTTGCGCTCAATCTGTCGGTTTATGCGATGGCCAATCTGTCCGGTCCCTTCCTGTCCCTGCATGGTTTCGTTGCCAAAACCAATCATGTCTAAGGCATGTCACCAATTTCACAGCCTTGGTTTTAGGCGGACGTATCTAGGCCACAAGACACTCTCCATCTGCTCTTCTGTGGCCAAAAGCCTTGGGAGGTCACTCAGGGGAGGGAGTGACGGCGAGAGATGCACCCAGCCAGGGATTAGGCTGGTACACCAGGTCCAAGGGGAGGTGAGATTAAAAGCCAGGAGCAATAATACACACATGGTGGAAAAACACACTGGCTGGCTACGCTCATGTTTCCGCACCTCGCACTTTAGAGCTGTCATTGAACAAGCGTCTCCCACCACATGAGAACAAATTAACACGCTTTTAGGGATTACAGTGTTGCTGTCAAGGTCACCAGCTCCTAGTGTCGCGCCCGCTGACACAGACGGCAACAAAAAGTGCATCCAGGTGAAAACTCTGCCTTTATGACAACAGGAAGGGTTTTGCATCACGCAGCAGCTTCCACTGCGAGTTCACGGTGTTTTGTTCCACAGAGATTTGTGTTCCCCGTCCTCAGCATATCATGCAGTATTAAATCTCAGCCATACCCTCCTCTAACCCTGTCATCTGGAAAAAGCCCTGACCTCAGTGTGGATACGGAGCGGGCTGGTGGAGGACAGGTGTGACTCAGCACCACCTTTGAATGATCCTCTCAACATCAAGGGCAACAGTCCCCTCATAGGGTCCTTTAAATCAATTTAATTTCTGTGTTTCCGTCCCCAGCACACTCTCTGATGGAGGGAAGGCTGTCAACAAGGAGGATTTGGTAAACATCTCATTGGAGATTAACAAGGAGGGAGTCTTTTCTGTGTGTGGGTGCGTGCATGCGCGTGCAAGAGGAGGGAGGGAGGAAGGGAGGACTTCCCAGCATGGGGCAGAGGGAGGGGGTGAGTCGCCTGGTGGAGGGGACTGAAATGTCCTTCATATAAACCGGTGACAAAGTGGCGAGCAGCGGCCCCCGGGAAGCAGAGATCACAGCCAGCACACAGAGACACACACACACACACAGAGGAGGAAGAAGAGGAGGAGGAGGAGGAGAACCGAGCACCGCGAACAGGCGCTGGATCCACAGCCACACACCGGAGAGGAGACACGGAGGAAACACTCTGCAACAGCAAACAGAGGAAACTAATCCGGACGGAGCATCCTTCACCCCACCGACAGGTACACTGAATATATTTGGGATGAAGCAACACTTCAATCGACAGGTCGCCGCAGAGTAGGAGCATTAATATTATTATTATTAATATTATGTAAGGATATTACAGTAAAATATGCTCCGCTGCAGCAGATGAAATAAAAGGTCAGTGTAAACTCTCAACTGAAAATCACCAGACTCCATAGAAATAAATGCATTTTTGATTTTTACTAATTTTTTCCAAGGTTTGTTTGTGTGATTTAAGTTGCAGCTTTTGTCAAAATGTTCTTAATATGTTGTAACTTTAATGTTTTGTACAGGCTGTTATTTTGAATTCAAAATGTTAAAACAGCTGATTCACATTTTTTAAACAAGTGTGTCTATTGGATTTTATAATATACTTTTTATTTTTTGATTTTTTAATTATAATATATGTGGCATTTTATATTATACTACAAATTTGACATCAAAAACAGCAACAGAAAACAAGTTAGATATGAAGTAGGACATTAAAGACAGTAAGGTATACCTATAAAAATGCACATAATTATGTTGCATTCAAGAGGTTAAGACAAGCAGACTTCTGCAGCCTCTAGAAACGTCATAAAACAGCCCCATATCTGATCAAAAGCAGAATATTTACCCTTAATCATAAAAGTAAGTTGGTCTAAACTTGGTCTGATGGCGGATTTCAGCTGATTCACATTTAATACATCATTTTATTGGTAGAAAAACTGCATAAATTACTGAGCGTGACGCCTCCGAACATGTCAGTTTTAATTGTTTAGCAGTTACTAACAGATCAGGGTTGCAGACACCAGTGAAATGCTGGTAAAACAAGCAAGTTGCTGCTTATGTGAGTCACTCATCAGCCAAAAAGAAAGTCTTTTGAGAGGCTGGTTGGTTTTGAAATCCACCTGCCACATTGGCAAGTGGACATAAAAGTAAATTTCCAACCCTGTTATAGCTAAGGATGTTTTTATTCTGTGTTGTAATGTGTTTTTGTTGCATAACAGGAACAGTTTTAACAGTAACACACTTTTAATTCCTTTCCCAAATGAAATCTGGAAGGTGAGAGGAAACTCATGTGTCAAAGATTTCCATATTTTCTGCTTTTATTGTTGTTTATCTTTGTTGCATAAAATCAGAGCCACACCGGACCTGTCCAGCGCCATGCGGCCATGTCCAACAGATTTGTTTAATTCGTGTTATGTGGGCTACACATCCTCCAGCCGCTTGTCAGATTAAACAACTACGCATGTCATCCATCTCAGCATGGTGCCTCAGTCTCACCTAATTAGGCTCACCCTGTCTACTAGGTCACCACATGCAGAGCACACACGGAGCTAAACAGCCTGCGCTGGATGTCTCACTCACACTATTACTCACTGTACGCCATGATGACTGATAATAAAATAACTGTGGTGAATGATTTTAAAGTGTGCATGCATCAATGAGAATTATTAACATGCATTTTATTGTATGACATCAGACTGTGTGTGCATTGTCTCTGATTTGGTGAGTCAGGTGTCTTTTGTCTGCCGCTGTCCACTGACCTGTTTGTGTCTGCAGAGATGGGTGTCACCTCTCGCCCCCTGCTATTGGTGTGCGCATATTTGGCAACTGCGCTGATTGGTGGAACCCGCTCGGAGGGGGTGTGTCTCCAAGACGGCAAGCACAAGGCCACTCCCGGCCCGGAGCCACACCTGAGGGAGTGTGGGCTGTATGCCGACAGTGAGTGACTGTGTTTGTCTTGAAACGCTGCATGTTTAATGGTGTAAAGACAACCTGCGAAGGGAAATATCAAAGTAAATCTCCTGCCTGACAGCTGGCTCAAGTGTTTTTTTCTGTCCTTGCTGCTGACAGATAGCTGCTGCACAGAAGAAGACATCCAGGATATCTCCCATGTTCCCTCTGCCATCAATAAGAATGAACCCTGGGACAAGTGTGGGCCTCTGAGCTCAGAGTAAGTCTCAGATATCCCTCTGATCCCACCTCTTAGCATTTCCACCTGAAACCAATATTTTTATATTAACTATAGATCACATGACAGCTTGTTTGTGAAAGGTGTCGCTGGTAGTGTTGAGCCCACAGAGGATTATCGCTCTGCAATATCCCTTAGCTCTATGGAGCATTATAATGTCTATAAGCTCAGTGTTTTTGTTTTATAGCCAGTAACTTTACTTTTGCAGTCTTGTTTGTAGGAAAAAAACTTCTAAAAATAGCCTGTACTCTTCCTAAGCTGAACCATCTTGTCTTAGACTTTTATCTTCTATATTTGCACTCTTGGATTAATGCAGTAAAGAGATAAAAGATGAATTAGCAACTAGTGCAAGCTAGTGAACACTGTGGGGCATTTAGTTGTGAAAGGAGTTGGTGGTGACCAAAAACAGAGCTAAAAGAGGAGAAAATATTTGTTAGGTGGCCAAAAAAAGATGCCAAATTAACACTAATAAGGATTTCTATCTGCTTTATGTGTAAACAGTAGGGCTGTCAAGTGATTAAAAAAATGTATTTACCGTAAAACTTCAATTAACGGCCTGAGCTAGTATTTACTTAAATCACTGAAATCAACAGGCCTATATTTGAGACAGGCCTTTCAGTTCCTCTCACACAATACTGTTGCTCAGTATATTTCAGACTTGACGATCTCTGATACTAGGAAAATTTCTTATTGCAGTTCCATCTGGAATTTTTTTTAAATGTAAATGTTTCATTCTCAGCCACTGTGGCCTTCAATGACCCAAAAGGTCAAAGGGCACCATGGGACTTGATTAATCAGCATACAGTTTTTTTTAACGTGTTATTTATTCTGTGATTAATTAATCAAAATGAACATGTTATTTTGACAGCCCTAGTAAATAGGCAACTGTTTCCAAACAAGTTCACCTCTAACTTAAAGGTCCAGTGTGTGGGATTAAGTGGCATCTAGTGGTGAGTTTGCAAATTACAACCAACTAAAACTTCTCCTGTGTGCCAAACATGTAGGAGCAGTGTTGGGATGGTTACTTTTGAAATGTAATAGGATACAAATTACTAGTTACCCTGTTAAAAATGTAATTAGTAATGAAACTCTTTTAATTATGCCATCAAAGTCATTTAAGTTATTACATTTTTAACATTTTGATTACTTTTTGATTACTCGGCAATAGAGCTGAAAATGTTCGGAAATAAGCTACGCATGCCTGCACGGCAACAAGGTGCAAAGTAACCTTGTGCATCTACTCATGGACGAGATGTTTGTGCTCTTGAAAGCGCGAGATGTAAACGTTAATGGCGTCCTCCTCGGCTGAGCTGTAACGTTAGCTAGCTCAGTGGTGCTAGGTGAGCTAGCAGTAGATGCACGCTTCCTTCTGCATGGTGATATTGGTGTTATTGCTCTGTAGAAAGTAAATAGTTCCTACATGAAACTGCTCACAACAAGGTCTATGGATTATCTTGAGTAACCAGGTCATGATTTATGCAAAGAGACATTGCTGTTGAGTTTTGCAGATGTATTTTTTTGGCGCTTTGAACATCACAAGCTGAGCGCCATCTAGTTCCATTATATTGGAGAGAAGGCAGACATCTCTATGGCTGATATCTCCACCGCTCTCCAACTCACACCAAAACTATCTAGACTAATAATAAGCACTACATGTAAGAGGAAAAATATGAATTTGATTTTGGGGTGAACTGTGTCTTTAAGTAGACGTCATTATGTTAACTGGTCCCTTCTTTCCCTCTCCTCAGGTGTGAAGGCTTCCTGAAGCGTGTGTCATGTTTTTACCGCTGCTCCCCCGATGCCGCGCGCTGGCCTCACCCCCACCGCCGCTCATACATCCAGGCCGTGCCACTCTGCCACAGCTTCTGCCGTGATTGGTGAGGCTGCCACACACATTGCCAAACAAATCTAAATCAAACTCAGTATCTGTCCCCCTTCACCTATAAGACTGTCAGGAGAGGGATCACCAGCCTGTGCAACAACAGCACGCTGTGCCATCCATGCCAAGATAGAGTGTCCAATAAACGGCAAAAACTGTATGACACAAGAACAAGATTACATATATCAGTCTCCTCTTATCAAGGAGGCAGAAACATGTAACAGCCAGGGGACTCACAGCAAAATGAGAAGCAGCTTCATGTCCACGTTGCTTTATTTAAAACACTAGCGGTGCTTGTTGTCAGGAAAATATGAATATTACATACCTTTCTTTAATAAAGTTTGAGGTGCATATATTTGTATTTACTGTGTAGTGTAATATTATGGAGATACACTTAGTCCCTTTCTTGCAGAGAGTTTTATGAGATGGTTGATACCACTCATGTCTGTACAGTAAATCTTTATTTAACAGCCTGCGCACAAAAGCTTAAGTGTAAAAAAACAACAAGTTTTAATTTTACAGACTTATGTTGACAACAAACTCCAGGAAGTTACTGTGCACTGTGTAAGAAATAGTTTGACACCCTGTAAGACAGTGAATTGTTGTTTTTACAACACGGGTTTCATAGATATTAAACAAATGAGAGATATTATGCTAATTAGCAGGGCTGCCTCTGACTAAAATCTTCCTAGCGGACCAATAGTTAGGTTCATCAGTGGACTAGTCTCCTGCATGTTTACGATATTAATTTAATGATTAAATGATATATTTTGGTGGTTTGAGTTGAAGGTGTGAGAAAGAATAGTATCAGTAACATTGTTAACACTGTGCTACATTACAGAGAAATACAAAACCGTACTAATGCACCTTCATTAATATAGGACTATATTTTATCTAGTTTTATCTGTTACATGCATTGTCTTCTTTCAAGATACACTTCTGTTTTCACAGGAAATTAACGTTTACATACAGTCTCTTTCAAAATAAAAGCACTACGTCAGTACAACACTACGAATTGACGTTTCTTTCCTTAACGTGGTCGGGTTTAGGAAAAAAAGAACAGAGTTTGACTTAATCTTTCGGGAAGTGAACACTGGCCTCTCAGGTGAAGGTCAGTGGTTGTTGGACCCATCCACCACCACTCCTACCCACCTGGCTCGGACTTTCCGCCCCCTTAACTTATGTCTTTGTCCTGCCACGTTTCCTCTGGACGCCACCGGGAACCATTACACAATAACGGCGCCTGGCAGTATATCATACCGATGTGAAAGGATGGCTTTTTTCGTCTGTGTCTGATGCTGGAAGTCAGTGACCAAGCGCTGGTGTTCGACGACTTCGGAGTGAAACCGGGTTGCTTATGCAAGTTAAGTTACTGTTGTTAGGTTTGAAAAGAAATGACTTACCTTAAAATCACTCAAAGTTCACACAGTTCCGAACACCGGTCTCCTGGGAAAAGTCCCATATTTTGTGACCCATCCACCGCCCCGACCTTCCTCCTTACAAGACCGCTTCCCTCTTTATTCTTTACTGCTGTCAGCATTGTGGTCACATGATCACATCCTTCCAAAGTACATGGCTCATACACCAATTACTGGCTCATGATTAGGTAGGATGCGTTCGAATTTTGGTGCATCACTTTTCACAGAACAGTCAAATACAAAACACCCATGATTGAAAACACCAGTTTTGTTGTTGGTCACGAACAGTGGTATACAGCTTGACAGGTGTCTCGCCCAGGTGTCACACCATCTGCCATCCCCTCCACCTCACGATGCCAAAGTCAGCTCACGTGCAACATCACATAAAAAAATGATATGATATGAATGAAATGTGCAAATGTAACATAATATCAAAAATATTCTTCTGGCAACTGCATATGTAGCGTACAGACATGAGAGTGATGTAGATGTTCTCATCTAACTCTCAGCACGTAAGCAAATGTTGAACTGTTCCTTTAAATAGATGTGTCCATCGAATGAAAAACTGGCGGTTATCTGGTATACAGTACGAATCTTATAGGATACAATATTGAAATAAGAGAATTACAGAGTTTACATTCCTGTCTCCAGGTTTGACGCCTGCAGGATGGACATGACGTGTGCTCGTAACTGGGCCAGAGACCCCAGAGGACAGAACTGCACTGGAACCTGTGTTCAGTATCAGCAGGTAGGCTGTGATCTGCCACATCTGTGACTGGATGCTTACATAACCTGCACAGACCTTGAGTTGCTTTCTTTTCCCCATCAGTAGCAATCAGACATTTGGAGTATTTTTAGCCACTCCAGCAGCAAATGGTTTCATGGATGGTAATTTCTGTTCTTTGGTCCAGACTGAAATGTCTCAATAACGCTTGGATGAATCGCCATGAAATTTGGTTCAGATGTTCATTTCCACCTGAGGGTGAATCTGAATTACTCCAATCCCTCATGTTTTCATCTAGTTCTATCATTCATTTGCCCAGTACTTTGGGTTCGTGACTAAATACCTGCATAAGAGGTCAACGCTGCAGCAACACTTGAGGTGTGGAGCAGGTGGACCCAAATACAGAGACTGCAGCAACAGGCACTCAAATAAATATCTTCTTATTCAAGGTTTGAGCAGGAATCTGACGAGTGGATGAGGTGCAGGTGGAGACGAGGGCGGAGGGGCTCAGGTGAGGGTAATGAGGTGATTAGGCAGCAGCTGACTGGCAGGGGAAAATCTCTGTAGTTGGGAAGAAGTAATGAGGTTGATGCAGGGAAGGTGTGTAGAGGGACAAATGAGGGAAAGGCAGCACAGGAACAACAGGAGAGGAAAACACAGTGAACAAAAACCGGAAAACACAATCCTCTTAACAATAAATAAAACTAAATAAATAAGTAAACTTTCTTTATAGAGTGCTTAAAACAATGCAGGATTCAAGTAAAAAAATGAGGCGAGTTCAAGAAATACAAAGAACAATAAAAACACCATCACTGAAGCAGATAAGCAAAGCTGGCAACTAATTGCCCCGTAGATTGCTCTGTAGTACAGCAGATCAAACAATTAGAGGCATACAAAATAAAAGAAAACAATAACCGATGACAACACAAGATAAGTTTTAAGAAGTGATTTAAGAGATGTCACTGATCCAGCAGCTTCAGATCCTCAGGCAGGAAGTTCCAGAGCTGAGGGGCCTTGACCGAAACAGCCCGGTCACCTTTCGTTTTGAGCCGGGACTGAGGAGCAGCCAACAGAGCCCTGCCTGAGGATCTGAGGCCGCGACCTGGCTCATAGTTGAGCAGCATCTCAGCACTGTAGCTGGGGCTGAGCCATGAAGTGCTTTAAAAGTGATCAGTAAAATCTTAAATTCTGAAACTGCCTGGTAACCAGTGAAGAAAGGCTAAAACAGGGCTGATGTGTCATGTTTTCTAGTGTTTGTTAAAAGCCAAGCAGCTAGCTGAAGCCGTGAAATCGCATTTTGGCTCAATTCTGAATACAGTTGAATAGAGTTGCATTTTTCTAACCATGAAAAAATGAAAGCATGAATGATCCTCTCGAGATTGAGTTAAGAGAGAAAGGACTTTGGATTTTGGAGATGCTTCTTAATTGATAGAAAGAGGACTGGACGATGCTTGTAATTTGTTTTATTTAAAGGAGAGGTCACTGTCAAATATCACACCAAGGGTTTTGGCTGCAGATAGGAAGTCAAGATGGTTTTGTAGAATAGCGACAGATTTTAGTGGACCAAAGAAGATGATTTCTGACTTAGGACGCATTCACACAGGCACACTTTGGTCCACTTCAAACGAACCCTGGTCCACGGATAGTTCGGTTCATTTGGAGTGGTGTGAACGCTCATTTGAACTCTGGTGCGGACCAAAGGAGCGAACCCTGGTCCACTTGAAAACTGGGGGTCTCAGTTCACTTGCAAGTGAACCCCGCTGTGGTTACAGTGGGAAATACAAACAGTCTATCCAGCAGTGAACCAGTGAGAGGAAGTGATGTAGAGCGCATTGCATTTTGGTGTTTGGTGTTTTTGTGGTGACCAAGCCGGCTGAAGGGGATGGATTTCCGTTTTTGGTCCTGGCCAATCGATGAGCCGGGTTTTCTTCTTCCTCATGCTTTTTTTCTTCCCAGTCATTGGTTGTTTCAGGCAACACCGCCCCCAAACAAGCAGCTGTTGTAACTGTGTGACGTTATCCAGGTGATTTGGTCAGCTTTAAAAAGTGCTCTGTGAAAGTGAACCGAACCAAATGAAGGTGTGAGTTTTTCGGCATTCCCCGCCCAGTCGAACCGAGTCCCCCGGACTCTGGTGTGAATGCGCCCTTACTGTCATTTAACTGGAGAAGGTTTTGGGACGTTCAGCACTTTATGTCAGACAGACAGGATAGAAATAAGTATGTAACATATCGTAAATGCATCGCCTGAGTGACTGTAACAAGATCGTTTAGTATTATTAAGAACATTGAGTGAGCAGAGTTTAGTCCCGCCTGAGCTGAGACTTTCTCAAGAGGTGTCAGAGGTTTGAATCCCAGTCACAAACCTTCAGAGCTTGTTATTTGAGCTGCGTGCTCTGCAGGTAGAAGGTCAGAAACCCTTTCACAGTACAGTCTGCGTGTCATGGTCAAGTGAGAGCGCGGTAAGCGAAGGGTTAACAGCGCAGGGCGGCGCCGTGGGCTGAAGCATGAAAAGGTTCAGTCCTGCTTCAGTGGGCAGAGGCCAGCTGGGTGATTTTAAAAGAGGCAGAGTCACCGAGGGGCTGCAGCTGGGACGCACAGTCACACACCACACTGACACTCCATCTATCTATCTATCTATCTATCTATCTATCTATCTATCTATCTATCTAGACACACACAAACAGAGGGAGAAACAGATAAACACACACCCTCTGACCTTTGGCTCTCTGGTGGATATTAGATGATTAGATGATTAGGTGAAATGACAGATTTGTTGTAGGAGAGAAAACTCAAAGAGAGGTCGTCTGAGTGTTTGAGTGTGTGTGTGTGTGTGTGTGTGTGTGTGTGTGTGTGTGTGTGTATGTGGAGCGCCAAATAGACTCCAATAAATTTAGGTAGCTCTCAAAACAGAGTGTTTTAAACAGCTCCTGAATACAAAGAAATGAGTCAGTGCATTCAGCACGCTCAACAGATCAGCCCTCAGAGAGAGAAAGAGACCGCCAACAAGTGCCTGCCTCTCGCAACACTTTTGGAGGTCACCACAGCAAAGCGTCATTGTGTTTCCTCTTCAGTCGGCAGAGATGCGAGATTTCACAGTGGGGCCTCCTCATGGTCTGAGCTCGCATCACTTCAGTTCACCTCAGCGCCGAGACGTGCTGCAAACAGATACTAACTATCTCTGTCACACAAACATCTCACAACTCTGAGTTTAGAGATTTTTAAACTCAAATGATCTAATCCACAGATTCACTAAGAGTTGAGAAAATCCTCCTTAACGTTCCTCCTCTTCTGAAAAGTTCACCTGATAGATAGGAACTAAACGCAGGAGTGTGTGTGTGTGTGTGTGTGTGGAATAAATCTGCACAGATACAGTGAGGATTTGTAAACGCTGACTGCAGAGGATGTCAATTTGCATAGAAACAAGCTAATGCATTTAAAGGCACACATAAGCACACACACACACATCCACTGCATGCAAAGCTCCCTCTGGCACTCTGTGTCTCACTCTGTCTTTGTACTCATTGGTAACATTATTTGCCAGCCAAGGTCTGATTTATCTCAGCATTAGACACTCTTTCTGCTCCGGGTTTGGTGGGAATGAGGTTACATCAGTGAAGAGCGGCCGGGCGCCTGGCACAAAACACATCCACAGTGACATCTGTGAGATGGAGTGAATTAATGGTCCGAGGAAGGAGGGAATGATTATACGAGGTTACTGAAGTTACAGCCTGCAGATTACAGCGTAAATACTGAGAACATACTAAAGTACCAAAGAAATAATTAGTGGGTATGTACAGGGGGCCAACAGCCATAGCCCACATGTCTATAGACTGTATAAAATAATGGATATAGCCACCGTGATGTCACCCACTGGTTTACTGTCTCCCATTTTGAAGCCTTGACTTTGAAGTAACCATGGATGTATTAGGATGACTGGATACAGCACTGGTGGAAGGGTCCCATTAATTTCTATGAGTTGCTCGGAGGCGCGTGACACCAAAATGGTTCATTTAAAATGACCCAGATGATCAGCACTGCTTCCACTGAGCAGGCGCGCTAGAGACTTACAGCAGCCAAGCACAACCAAGTGCAGCCGAGCCAAGCTGAGCCTTATGCTGGGTTCAGGCTACACAATTTCAGCCTGATTATAGCCCGACAAGGCCGTCATATGGTGTCAGCTCAGTTCGTGAACGGCAATGATTATCATGTGCTATAATCCATCGTTTTATCACGTGTAGTGTGTCATGGCAGACAACAACCATAGTTGCAGCTATGTGACCCGCCCTCTAGATAAATGACTCGCCCACCATAGCTACACATCAGTCCGTCAGCCCGGGAGCAGAAGTTTTGACGAAAATGCTTAAGTAGCGATTAGCTAGCTATAAAGTATTTCAATAAGAGAGAGACGGTTAAGTTTAGGACAAGGGTAATTGGAAGGCTACATCTCGTTACTTATGCTAATGTTAAGTTAGTGATTAGCTAACATAAGCTATAAAGTATTACGTTAAAAGAGAGGTGGTTAGGGTAAGGGTAATGGGAAGGGTTACATCTCATTACTGGTGCTAATGCTAAGTTAGCGATTAGGTAGCTGGAGAGGTGCCAGTTCACCTCCTGGGCACTGCCAAGGTGCCCCTGAGCAAGGCACCGAACCCCCCAACCGCTCGGAGCGCCCGTCATGAGCAGCCCACTCTGACATCTCTCCACTTAGGGCATGTATAGGTCCAGTTTGTGCATGTGTGTGTTCGGACCTGTGTGTAATTGACAAACTGAGTGAAAAATTTAATTTCGCCTCGGGGATTAATAAAGTATATAAAAATCAAAAAATTTAAAAAAAATTAAAGAGAGGTGGTTAAGGGTAGGGTAGGCGTAATGGGAAGGGTTACATCTCGTTACTTATGCTAAGTTAGTGATTAGCTAATGTTAGCTATGAGGTATTACGTTAAAAAAGAGGTTGTTAAGGTTAGAGTAAGGGTTACATCTCGTTACTTATGCTAATGCTAAGTTAGTGATTAGCTAACATTAGCTATAAAGTATTACGTTAAAAGAGAGGCAGTTAAGGTTAGGATAAGGGTAATGGGAAGGGTTGCATCTCCTTATTTATACAGTGATTTATGTCTTCATGTATTATAAATTATAAAGTAGATTATTGCTATATTTGGTCTCATTTATTCACTGCAGTGTAGCATTGTAGCAGGGTTCAGATAGCGGTCACGTTGTTGGATTTGTCTTGTACTAGTGGTGGGCGTGTCATGTACGCTTCAAACGAAATATGTCTGCAGCTATACATGTCTTGACTTTGGTATTTTGGCGGTCGCCATCTTGGATTTTTTAAGTCAGAATAAAAACATATTTGGACAAGAGGGTGGAGATAACCTTAACGCTAGCTACTAGCATGGTTAGTACGTCTCATTTACAGCAATGCTTAACTATGTAAATGCTAATTTTTGCTAGCAAAAGCATCAAACAAAATACACCTACTGGGAAAACTCAACATATAGCTCTGTAGAGGGTCTTTTAGCTCAACCAAATGTTGAACAAAACTTTTTTGGATGACCAAATCAAACTTTAATGAAATGAAAACACATGAAATAGCGACAGCCACGGCTCACCTATACTCTGTTAACCCCGTATTCCCTCACGCCCTGTCCTCTCTCCCTGAATTTACACATTTATTGATGTACTAAACAATCGCACAGTCATTTGTCTGTCATTATCTGAAGTGTTAAATTTGAAATAATCAACGCTACCAACTGCATTTTGCTCAGGAATACTATAAAAGTCTGTTGACGTCCATATAAAACAGTATTTGAGAAGATTTTGAACTGTGTAACTGTTCAGTAAATCATTCCTGTAGTCATTTGTTGTAATTTCTATTCAGTTACATAATGACTCAAGTCTAATTCTGACCTTGACCCGCGGCCAGAAAAATCATTGCAACAGACGTCTGCTGTAAGAAAAATTGATCTTTTTTTCCCTGTCAGTGTCACAGATTTAAGTCCTCTGTCTTTTCTGTTTTTCTTTTCACACTGGGTGTAGAGTCGTAGGTTTCAGATAGAAGGGCAGAATTGAATAAGATAAGGATGGGAAGGACAGGATAGAGCCTCAGGAAATTTCAGTATCTCACTCATTCGATCACACCATGTTGTCTAAAACCACTTGTGCTCGAATTAGCTT
Source organism: Epinephelus moara (assembly GCF_006386435.1). Lineage (NCBI taxonomy): Eukaryota > Metazoa > Chordata > Actinopteri > Perciformes > Serranidae > Epinephelus > Epinephelus moara. The sequence goes on along the minus strand of NC_065523.1, from coordinate 35,484,601 downwards.
TGGCAGCAAACCATGTCTGCCTGGGGACGGACAGAAATGTGTGTGTGCAGCCCTGTGTGTATTATGGGGTCGCTGCGATAAGACCTAAGCGTCAGACACAGAGTGTATGTAGTGGAGAGAAATAGCCGTCATCCTCTTTGTCCTTCGAACACGGTACATATATTACAGCTTTTTCTTGCGCGAGCACCCTGTGTGACTCAGTCTTAATCCCCCAACAGACAGGAGGATGAAAGGAAGCAGACGTTGGGGTGGGGGTGTGCTTTAGAGTAACGGAGAGAGGAAGAGACATACAAACAGCATGTGCAGCGATAAGAAAGAGAAGGATATAAGATTGAAATGAGCTACAGAAGGAGGCAGAGACGGTGACTTGGCAGTACGTCTTAGGGTGCTTTCACACCTGCCCTGTTTGGTTCAGTTCAATCGAACTCGGGTTCATTTGCCCCCTCAGTGCAGTTTGTTTGGGCAGGTGTGAACACAGCAGTCACACACAAAACAACCAGACCAAGACCTTCTCGAAGAGGTGGTCTCGGTCTGGTTCCAAATGAACTCTGGTGCGGCTGGTTTGTGGTGAGAAGGTGTTCCGACCTGGATGTGAAGCAACTGCANAGTCCGGTTCCAAACGAACTCTGGTGCGGTTGGTTTGTGGTGAGAAGGTGTTCCGAAGCAACTGCAGTCACATGACACATTGTTTGGGTTAAACATGAGCATGTTACAGTCCTGGAGGATTATTAATGTGCACCTCCTCCTGTACTGCCTTAATATGCACATTCAGCACATCCAATGCATCAAAACATTGTTTTCTAGTTGGAGCCGCGCCTCGTTTTCAAACTGTATGGTTTGACTAAAATGAACAATGACAGCAATATAGTCCACGATGAGCAGCGCTAAAATCAACCTGCGTAGTTGTCCCTCCATTGTGACATTAGAAAGTGTCACATTTATCTTGCAAGTGTACTCTTCTTCAACGTTTGCTTTACTTCCTGGATTTTTCCCACATGGAAATTCTGACCAATCAAGAGCAGCTTTCTCACACAAGGCATTTGATCTGGTCCTCTTGTAAATGCTGCCGTGAGAACACGAACCAACTCTAGGCAATTATACAACTTTGGAACAACATGAGTCCCTGATTCAGACCAAAGGAGACGACTCTAGGTCTGAAAGCAGCCTTAATGACTTGTTATAAGGTTGTCAGTAGTGAGGAAACAGGAGCTTAAAAAAACAGAGGTTGGACGGACACAGGAAATTGTTGTTTGCATGATCCTAAACCGATCTAAAATAAGAACCAAAATAGCCGGCCTGTTCTCACTCCAAAGTCGTCAGATACCACTGCTTTGTCATTGATTTCAACCTCAGCTACTGATGCACCAAACAATTTCTAACATGTCCAAAGAGAATGTGTTAATGTCCCGTCTGCCTCTTTACACCTACTACAGAGCAGGTAAACATAATCTAATGCAATCTGTCCTTGGAGTGGGATAGCTGATGCAGTTATCATGGTTTATTGACTCACATAACCTTTTAGTGTAGGCTGTACAGGTTTTAGGGATACAAGCATTTAAAGATACTCAAAGAAATGACGTCACAATAAGCAAAAATACCAATGTATAGGCACTACAGACTGTTTCCACTGCAGAGTTTAAAGGGTTAAACACAAAAAACACACACTGAAACTTAGAAAATTTGCTTCCTCAACTATTTCTCAACATGTAGGCCTACACAGTTTACAGTTAAACAGCTTAAACGTTGAATTGTGATTTGTTTTTTGCAGTGTTGTGCAATATCCCTTTTAATCCGTGTACGTGTCTTATTAGAGAGGAGCAGAATTTTTCATGCTCCAGAAACCACAAAGCTAATGTCAGCAGTAATTGGAGTTTTTCCTCAAAGTATAACAAAGACTGAGCAGTGCGATGAATACCTGTCAGATAGCAACAAGGTGCCGAGCGTGACCTTTCCGATTAGTTTAGATCCGTGCGTCTACTCTGTGAAGCTTGACAGAATCTCACGGCTGCACCATAAAGAGGGCGCAGAGATGAAGTCTTTCAGATTCCAGTGTGGGCTTTTCAAGGTCGTCATGACTTGTAATTTGCTCTCAAGGCTGGTTGCAGACGAGGTGAGGCGAGCGAGAGAGAGGCGGACAAAAAGCAGTTTGCGAGAGCAGCTGCCAGGTGCCTGCAGCCCCCTCTAACACCTGGCAGAGGGTGTTTGTTTTCAAGGCTGGCGCTGCCCTGAAAGGCCAAAATCAATTATTCCAATGGATGTTTACAAGCAAAGAAAGACCATACTTGATGGATGTTGCAAAAAAAAAGAGCCATGCAGAAAATGTGCATTTACTAAAAATGCAAAACCAGCGTGGAAAAAATGCACTTAGCCGAATTTTACCAGCCATCAGATGTTACTAAAGAGCTCTCGTGCTCTGAAAGTTATCAGTGATGAAAAAGTACATTTACTGAAGTACTGTTTCAGGTACTTGTACATTACTTGTGTTTGACCAGTTATATTCATATTTCATAGCATTTTTGGTGGAAAAATCTTGATCTTTTTAATCCACCATGTGTAACAGCTATATTTACCAGTCACTTTGATTTCATAACATATATTACCTTATGAAATATGATGCATTATTGGAGATGAAAGGCCTCGCATACTCAGGTAAGAGTTGTGCAAGGCTGTCTGGGACTGTGTGGGCTGTGAAGTCTAACGGTGAAAAGAGAGTTGTAACCTGTCCCTGAACAAAACTAATAGAAACACTTATATTTTCATCTTGTATTATCTAATGCATGCAAAATAAAATAAGTTATATTCACTGGGACCTTGGAGGCTCCATGATTTAACACTTTCTGCATAATGAGTTCTTTTACTTGTTATGCTTCTGTACTTTTAGACCCTGATCACACAGAAAGTGTTTTGCAGGTTGCAAAATGCGAGGTGCGCCACACTGCCTTTTTTAAAATTGAATGCCACTAGTGAAAAAAAAACAAACACTTTTCAATTGTTGCCAGGCAGCCACGGTCTCACCTCTTAATTCTAACCATCCCATGTAATCAATCTACTGTTTATTTAGGATGACTCAGGGGCAGTTTGACAACCTGCTGTCTATCGTTGGGCCGTATAGCTCCGGGTATCCAACAACCGCTACCACCAGTTTCTCCTCCATTGTTTACCAACTGCAAACTTGTTGTCGTGACCACCACAGAAGGTCCGCCTCTCAAATCATCTGATAGGATAATGGGAAAAAAGATGACGCTAAAATAGATGACGGAGTTCAGAGCGCTGCAAAAACACCGGGCGCTTGGAGCGCAGAAACGTGATCTGTGTGGGATCCTCAGAGTTGCATCCCTGCTTTTTTCAGATGATGTGGTTCTGTTGGTTTCATCACACCATGACCTCCAGCATGCACTGAGGTCATTTGCAGCCGAGTGTGAAGCGGTCAGGATGAAGTCAGCACCTCATAATCTGAGGTCATGGTTCTCTGCCGGAAAACCAGAGTTCCTGCCCCAAGTGAGGGAGTTCAAGTATCTCATGGTCTTGTTCACAAGTGAGTGTAGAATGGATCATGAAATGGATCGGCAGTTTTGGCCAGCTTCTGCAGTGATGCAAGCACTGCGCCGGTCTGTCGTGGTGAAGAGGGAGCTGAGCTGGAAGGCGAAGCTTTCGATTTACTGGTCCATCTACGTCCCAATCCTCACCTATGGTCATGAGCTCTGGGTAGTGAAAGAAAGAACGAGATCGCGGATACAAGCGGCTGAAATTTGTTTCCTCCGTGGGGTGGCTGGGCTCAGCCTTAGAGATAGGGTGAGGAGCTCGGACATCCAGAGGGAGCTCAGAGTAGAGCCGCTGCTCCTTCGTGTCAAAAGAGGTCAGTTGAGGTGGCTTGGGCATCTGATCAGGATCCTCCTGGGCACCTCCAATGAGAGGTGTTACAGGCACATCCCTCTAGTAGGAGGCCCCGGGGCAGACCCAGAATATGCTGGAGGTCTTATATACCCCATCTGGCCTGGGAACGCCTTGGGGTCCTCCAGGAGGAGCTGGAAAGTGTTGCTGGGGAATGAGAGACACTAGTTTTCTGCACGTCCCCCAAGTTCATGTTTATGCACATCTGAGTACTTCTCTCCTGACTGGTAGCTACCCATAATGACCAGCCATCATTTTGTCAGAATCATCAGCTCTTCATATCCTATAAATATTTTGTGTCTGTTTCTGTAGATGTACCAACATGGCAGGGATCTCTGTGAGAGCCTGTGGGGCGACGCCTTCATGACGGTGGAGGATGAGCCAGAGGACATGGGAGAGGCCGGAGAGGTTGGAGCTGAGGGTGACGGTGGTCGCCCCTGTGGCTGCCTGACCCTCAGTCCCTCAGACAAGGATGTGATTGCCGCCCTTAGGGCCCAGCAGGACGACCCGGAGGAGCTGGATACCACCAAGACCGGCCTGCCTCAGTACCGGGCCCCATGCCAGACCAAGCTGCCCCTGCAGGCCAGGAGCGGCAGGAAGGGGAACTCTGTGCTGCGTAAACGCTCCATCATAGTCGACGACGTGGAGGGGAGCGGGAGTGGCTTGTAGAGAGGGGTGATAGGTGGCAACATATTTAGAGATTATTGTCTAGATCCTAATCTGTCTCTTGAAATGGAGTTGCTTCTTTAACTAACCTTACCACACAGACCTAAACTGTCATCATCATTACTGTCACATTCTACATATAATCTCTATGGTTTTTAATAATACTGTATCTGGTTTATAAAACCTCCAGTAAACACCTGGTCAGTTATTTACCTAGCTAAACAGCCAGGATTTAGAAAAAAGAAACTTTTAAGATTTAAAGGTAAAATCCTTAATTATGCAAGGGCTCTGACTTCAATAATAAATATACTGATAATATCACATAATGGCTGCACAAATGTTTTATTGCCAGCTGATAGGTCGAGAATTGTTTTTACAAAAGTCAGGTATTTCATTTGCAGATGCTATTTGCACCCAGGGTGTAAGTAGTCATATTGGCTGTATACACCCAGATGCAAAAAGTAAATGTTTCTGTTACCATCTGGGTGTAAAAAAAACAAAAGATAATGTGGCTAATCACACGCATGTGTAAAAAGTCAGGGTAGGTATTCACACCTGGGGTTAAGTAGTCAATGTGACTAATCACACCTGGGGTTAAGTAGTCAGTGTGACTATTCACACCTGGGGTTAAGTAGTCAATGTGACTATTCACACCTGGGGTTAAGTAGTCAATGTGGCTATTCACACCTGGGGTTAAGTAGTCAATGTGACTATTCACACCCAGGTGAAAGTAGTCAATGTGACTATTCACACCCAGGTGAAAGTAGTCAATGTGGCTATTCACACCTGGGGTTAAGTAGTCAGTGTGACTATTCACACCCAGGTGAAAGTAGTCAATGTGGCTATTTACACCTGGGGTTAAGTAGTCAATGTGACTATTCACACCCAGGTGAAAGTAGTCAATGTGGCTATTCACACCCAGGTGAAAGTAGTCAATGTGGCTATTCACACCCAGGTGTAAGTAGTCAGTGTGGCTATTTAAAACCAGGTATAAATAGTCAAAATGGCTATATACATCCCATATAAATAGTTTATGTTGCTATTCACACCTGGGTGTAATGTGGCTAGTTTCAACCAGGTGTGAATAGGCAATGTGGCTTTTCACACCCGGGTGTAAACAGTGAATTTGGCCATTTACACCCAGTTGTATAGGGCATCATGCAAAGGCAAGCACCCTGGTGTTCATAGCCAACAATGCCATTAGCACCTAGGGTGTAAATACCTAATGTGGCTGTTGACACCGGGGTGTATATTCCTGGATGTCCTAGCAACACCAAAATAGGACATTAAACCAAATGGGTCTATTCAGCTATTCTGCTAAAGTTCATGTACACAGTGTGTACACAGCTTTATAGATCCCTAAAACTGAAAAGAAGTAAAAACAAATAATAAACCAACACTGACACACAGGACACAAACCTCAGTCTCCTGTGTAAAAGTCCTGTGCTCATCCCATTCACCCATCACACCCTACACCTTCCATGGACTGCGTTGCTCTTTATACTACGTCACCTGACTGTCTGGCAGAACATTTGTGAGTTTTATCTTGTAAATTTACCACTGTAATCTCAGAGAGTATCAGAGATTGGCTTGTACCAGCCCTAACCATGACCCCTTTGCCCTGATCCTAATAGCCTCTGACCTTGACACATCAACGTGATGATGCGTGTAAGGGATGGGTTTAAATAGCTGAGTAGCTGCAGTGTGACTACTCTCAACGGGGTGCAAATAGACACTCTGTTTTTTATTTGCTTTGTATGGCTCAGTAAAACACATCACTGACACTACGACATGAGGTGTGTGAAGTCTCACACATGGCAAACGTAACATCCTGCAGTATAAGCGCTTGTGCATGAATCAAACATGTTAACCAGAGGACTTCTCATGACAGTATTGCAAACACGACATCCCTGCACCAGTACTTCACCACCCTGCTTCTCTTCTCAGTCGTCTAGCTGACTCTAATCTGTGCATTAGTCAATTGTTAAATGCAGATCTTACTGTTTGTGAAGCCGTATCGTGCAGTCTACATGTCATAAGGGATAGCGGAGAGAGCAATGATTATAATGAATGTAGCTTTCTAACAGATTACAGGACTGAACGTTAAGGGATGTGGTATGATAATGACAATGGAGAAGTAAATACCTGAGGGAAGGTTTAATATTCAGAAACAAATCTGCCTACCAGAGTAAATCCGCAGAGGCAGCGTTTGTACCAGCAGAGGCTGTTCTGGTAGTTTGATCACGTATATTACCAATGTACTGTGGACGTGTCTTTTATAATTACGTTGTGTATTTCTAGAGCGAAGCACTGTTAGATGTAAATGTTTTGTAAAAAGGGGAAACTGGTTTGTTCAATTCATGGTAAGCTTGCTGAGAGATGTGTTTCTGTGCTTTACATTCTCAATAAAGACGATATTTGTAAATGTCAACTTGAACCTGTCGTAGTTCTTTTGGTTGAACTTTGCTGTCAAACCCTTTTTTAATCTGTAAGACCCCAAACCAGTTTGTATATCCTCGTCATAGAGAGCATAGTGTCATACAGCCACCAGTCATGTTCCAAATGCACTCATTTAAATGGATTATTGTTATTACTTTACTTTTTAATATTATTTTAGGGGCTTTTATTGCTTTAATATTGTGCAGCTGAAGAGTGACAGGAAGTAGACACCCTAACTAACTACAGGCTACAATGAGGCTAAAAACAGAGTTCTATGACGTTTTATGTCGGGGCTTCAGGACACTTGGATCACTACAGACGAGCAGTATGGAGATATTTTGTGGTTTCAATTATGTGTTTTTGTACGTTTGAATCTGGGGCGCCGTCAGCCTCCATTAGGTGGAGTTGTGTTGCTACCTCCTCTCCCCTTGGATCTCCGCAAGTGTTGTGAGGAGTCTAAAACTTCACCTGAGCCTCCATCGGCATATGGGTGAGTAGATAATGGCTGAATTTTCATTTTTGGGTGCACTATCCCTTTAAGAGGAATATTGGATTTCTCTGGAACGCTAACTTTTTAGCACATTAGCTAACGTTAGCTTCAATTGCAAAACAAACAAGTGTCCTCCTTTGTAAGATTGGCTTCCTGTGACATCATCCATCCACTGAGTGAGAGCATACGGGTCGGCCAGTCTGGTCCCGTTGGTCAGCGTTTACTTATTCAAGTAACACTGGCGGTCCCGGAGAGTGAGTGACCTGACATGGTGCGTTGGTAAATTCAGTCTGACGCTCTACACTAAAATGAGAGCCCTGTTGGTGGAATCATACATCATATATTTCCTCTCTTTGTAAAAATAAATAAATAAATGTGGGGTGAAAAATGTACAGCAATATTCATCACAGCTACGGGGGCCAGAGGGGGAGTCCAGGCTTAATATCACAGGGGCACTGGCCCCCCTCGCCCCCCTTACAGCCACCACTGCCTGGTTGGGAATCACTGGTGTAACAGGAAAGTCTTGAGACTCAAGCAAAGTTTTGCAAAGCATAAGATTCCTGCATGTTTATTTATCTGAGAAGGTGGATTTTACAAAGCGGTATCCTTGTTTAGAAATGCTACTGTAATCCTTTCTTCAAATACCACAACCCCCACTGAGCAGAGCTACATACAGAGTTCCTCTACACCGTGCATCAGAAACCTCAAAGCTCTGCAAATAGAAACAACACCCTGCAGATACCGAGCTGCCTCTGTTGTTTCTCTACATGCTGGACCACTGGTAGTTGCACTGAAGTTGACCTCTCTTGTACATTGCCAACTGTATTTCCAAACGTCCATTCAGTGTGAACTGAGAACAGCATTGTTTTAGCCTAAAAACAAAGTGTTTCGACAGTCTTCTTGTTCAAAACTAAATCAAACCCATCAGAGAAACATTTGACTGCAGTGTTTGTGTCTCAACCATGACCTCTACCTCTGATTATGGATGAAGACATTATCCAGTTCCATATGTCAAACCACTCACCAGATCACTGCAAACCACACGTACCTTACATGTGTACATATTTATGTGGTGGATATGTACATTTCTTTAAGTTTCAACAAAGCTGCGATTAACGTGTAACTAGGTTTAGGCACAAAAAAACCCAACTACTTTTCATGGCAATATCCTGGCAGAAAATGCATCATTGTCTGTAAGAAACAAGCGTTTCTCAGGGCATTATCCCACCTTAAAAAGCAGCAATGTTTGTAAAAACAACTGCTTTTCTTGGCGCTATCCCACCTTGAAAGGCAGCGATGTCTCGGTAAAAACAACTCTTTTTCGTGGCATTCTCCTGGCAGAAAATGTAGCAATGGCATGGTAAAAACAACCACTTTTTGTAGCACTGTCCTGCCTTGAAATGCAGTGATATCTCAGTAAGAAACAACCACTTTTGTGCTACTATCCCAGCAGAAAATGTAGCAATGGGGCGGTAAAAAACAACTGTTTTTTGTGGCACTATCACAGCAGCAAACATAGTGACATCTTGGGTTTTTGGTGGCACCATCTCAGCAGGAACATAGTCGAGGCTCAATAAAAAGTAACAGCTTTTCGTGGCACTTTGCTGGCAGAAAACAGTGATGCCTATGTTAAAACAACTGTTTTTCATGGCACTATCTTACCTTGAAATGCAGTGATATCTCGGTAAAAACAACCTTATGCGTAGCACTATCCTGGAAGAAAACGCAGCAATGGCTCGGTAAAAACAACCGTTTTTGGTGGCACTATTCTGGCTTGAAATGCAGCAATGTCTTATTAGTAAAAAACACATTTTGTTGCACTATCCCGACAGAAAATGCTGCAATGGCTCAGTAAAAACAACCACTTTTTGTGGCACTATCCCGCCTAGAAATGCAGTGATATCTTGGTAAAAAACCAAACCTTTTTTCGTGGCACTATCCCGCCTAGAAATGCAGTGATATCTTGGTAAAAAGCAACCTTTGTGTGGCACTATCCCGGCAGACAACGCAACGATGGCTTGGTAAAAACAACCATCTTCCATTGGAAGCAATATGCTGGCAGCAAACGCAATCAAATGCAGTGATATCTTTGTAGAAAGCAAATACTTTTTGTGGCACTATCCCACCTTAAAATGCAGCAATAGCTCAGAAAAAAACAACTTTTTTTTCATCACACTATTCTGGCAGGTAACAAAGCTATATCTCTGTAAGAAGCAACCATTCTTCGTGGCACTATTTTACCTTGAAATGCAGTAATGTTTCTATAAAAAACAACAACTTTTCATGGCACTATTCTGGCAGAAAATGCAGCAGTATCTCAGTAAAAAAACAACCTCTTTCGAGGCTCAATCCCAGCAAGAAAACCAACAATAACTTGCTAAAAACAGCCACATTTGATGTTTGTTGGTCTTGAACAGTGGTCTGCAGCTTGGCAGGCGTCTCGTCCAAGTGTCACACCATCCACCACTCCCTCCATGATGACCAAGTCAGCTCATATACTATGTCACTTTAGACATGTGGATATAAAAAGTAACATATCAGTGGTTCTCAGAAACATACAATACCAACATTTGCATCTTACGACTGGGCTGCAAATTTACAGATATACAGCATGACAACTGTGTTCACCCTGCGGCTCAGACAGCTGTCACTCAGTCTCACCCTCTCCTGACCATTGCTTTGAGGGAGGAATTCAAATAGTCTTATATTTAAATAAGCATCAGGACAATTTATTCTAACGCCATCAAAGTCTGATGTTATTAAACAGCCCGCATTTCAAATAAATGCCTTTTGGGCTCGGAGGGATTTACGTCCTTCCACAGATTCAGCTTTGAACTGACAGCAAGACTGAATCCAGGAAATAGACCCAACCCATAAATCAGACCCATGGAAAAATGTTTTAAATGAACCAACAATAGAATAATCTCATGAGAAGTGACTTGTACGTGGGTTTTACACATGAATCCTGTTGGTGATGTGTTTGTCAGTGGAGCAGTGTGTGTGCCCTCTGCAGGTGAAGCTGCAGTGAACACACGCTGTGCATCCTGTTGATAATGCCACTCTTGACATTTGTTAAAAGGACAGACAATGAGGCTCAGTGTGTGTGTGTAGGTGTGTGTGTGTGTGTGTGTGTGTGTGAGGCCATTTGAATCCACCGGCAGCTATTTCTGTAGTGAACTTGTGCCACTTGATGATGTTAGCTAATAACGTGTCCTCTGTGAAAGTCATCATTGCAGCGAACAGCAGAGCCGGACGCAGAGGGTCACAGATGAGTGTCGCTCTGCACACGTTTAAGCCTAATGACTGCGACTGTGTGAGCGCTTCAGTGACAAATTGTAACGTGGCAGCGATGAGGTTATCTATTTAATTTGTTTCAGCATCATTCCAGAGTGTTTTTCAAGGCCACCGTCTGAAACTAATTGTAACATAGATGAGGTTATCGTTTTAATTTGTTACTGCGGGGCCAAACTCTGACCTTCAAACTAAAAACACTCTCAGTCTTTGTTTTTCTCACTTATTCTCTCACTCACACACACACACACACACACACACACACAGAGTACACCTCAGCGGTGACTAATGTTGCCTCTGTGTGTCTGGTTTCATTCACGTCCTCTATCTGTGGATTACTTACATCAAAGAGGAAACATCCTGATGGATAATTCAGTTCACACAATATTTTACAATACAGGAAATACAGCACAGTATTTTTAGGGACTGTATGAAAATTATTGGAATTGAGGAGGAAGGGGTGTACTCTCTGTTTCAGTTTTTTAGTTTTTTTTTAAAGTAATATCTCTCTGAAGAAATAGCTGACATTGGGTGAGAGGCAGGGTTCACCCTGGACAGGTCACCAGACTATCACAGGGCTGACACACAGAGACAGACAACCATTCACACTCACATTCACACCTACGGACAATTTAGAGTCACCAATTAACCTGCATGTCTTTGGACTGTGGGAGGAAGCTGGAGCACCTGGAGGAAACCCACGCTGACACAGGGAGAACATGCAAACTCCACACAGAAAGGTCAAACCAGGAACTTTCTTGCTGTGAGGCGACAATGCTAACCGCTGCACCACCATGTTGCCGCCCCAACTTGTCAAATATTGCTGCTTGGTCAGTGGACTATCATGTCTAAACATGACACACTAGGTAACCTCTTGCATCAGTTATTGGCATTCCCGGAGGCTGTGTTGATTTACGCTTGTTACATGCATTATGTCTTTTCAAAATGCACTTCTGTCTTCGCAGGAAATGTACAGTTTCTGCTCGTTATATGCGTACAGTCTTTTTCAAAATAAACTTCCAATGTCAGTATAACACCTGATATTTATGTTCATTTCTGTGAGCAACAAAAGCCTGTGGTTAGGTTTAGAGAAAAAAAACCCATCATGGTTTGTTATCAACATTTACACTGGAAGCGAACAGTGGCCTCCTGGGTGAAAGTCCGGGGTTTGTTGAACCCATCCACCACCCTTCGTGGCCACCCTACAGGGACTATACAGGCATCTATATTGCATTGTTACTGGCTGCGTTTCAAACTGACACCATCAGGTGGCGTTCTGAACTGACGCACCACCCTGCGGCATATCATTCTGCCGTGAAAGTTGCCGTCCTTTAACGTTGGCATGATACGCGGCCAGTCGCTGTTATAGTTTAACGACGCTCGTCGGCATCGGGGGGAAACACAGTGGGACAAGAACAAAAGTTAAGGCGGCAAAAGTCCGAGATGGGCAAGTGGGAGGGGTGCTGAACGGGTCCAACAAACACTAACCTTCACCGGGGAGAGCGGTGCTTGCATCCCATAAGATTCTAAAGCTAAACCCTGTTCTTTTTTTCTTAACCCTAACCATGTGTGTTTGTTGTTGGTGGAAAAAAAAACATAAATTTGCGGTGCTGTACCATGTAGTGCTTTTATTTTGAAAGAGACTGTATGTAAACAGTAAATTTCCTGTGAAAACAGAAGTGTATTTTGAAAGAAGACAATGCATGTAACAGGCAGAACTTGACACAGCGTCCCTGAACGTCAACAGCCAACACACCCAGGGTACCTTGGACGTCGTATGTGGACGTGGAAAGTCCATGACCAAACGTCAATATGGGACGAGGTCGGAGTGAGAATGTGTTGACCAGGCACTCATATTACATTGCTACTAGCGATGTTTCAAACTGACCCCATAAGGGGCTGTACACATGCCGTGTCTTTAACCGTCTGGAAAACACGAGATGGGTGCTAGGTGCTACTCTTGTGCCAAATCTGTGCCAGCGGCAGGTTGTGTCGGTTGCTAAACACCATATCATAGCCTACCTGAAATCCTGAGTGCAGAGATGATCTTCCTCCACGATTTGTAAGTGTGTATTAGGCCAACAATATTGTCCATGGGACAGATGTAAAGCTATGGTAGCCCTGCACTTATATGATCTCCATATTTACCACAGACTAATATTTACGGATAAAGGGAAAGATGTCTGACTGTTTGTCGATGCAGCTTCCATGCCCTGAAAAATGGACGTAGCTTCTGTGACGTCACCTTTTGGTTTGTGGATTTCTGCTTTGAAGCCTTGAGCTCAGCATTTTGGCTGTCGCCATTTTGTTTTTTTCAGAGCCAGAAGTGACCATATTTGGATGAGAAGGTGAAGCTGTGGAGGAATGAGGGGTGGATCTGACTCACTGGCTGTGGTGACGCCTTGCTGACAAGCCTGTGAGTCAGAGTGACCACACTGTTAAATACGTGTAACTTGAAGACTTAATAACACGTAAACGGGTGAGTTATATAAAAATTCACCCCCCATAGAGGCACTAATTCAGTAATTGCTCCTGGGGTTGTATTGGTATGGGGTGCCGTTTGTAAAGTGGCTCACGCTGAAAATAACATCAACATTTTGCCACATTTAGCTTCAAACAATGTTTAAAAAAGTGTTGTGAATTTTAGTTTAGGATTTAGATTTAACATTTAGATTTAGATTTAGCATTTAGATTTAACATTTAGATTTAGATTTAATATTTAGATTTAACATTTAACATTTAGGTGCCACATTTAATATTTAGATTTAACTATTTAATATATTTCTAAGTTAACAAATATTGCTGTAAATGTGGTAAAAGGTTTCACAACACTTTTTTAAACATTGTTTGAAGCTAAATGTGGAAAAATGTTGATGTTATTTTCAGCGTGAGCCACTTTACAAACGGCACCCCATATATTGGAGGTTAAGAACCAAGCAGCAACATCCAGGGCTGGAAAAACCAACATGAAGTGCCAAAATCTGCAGTTCCTCTAACGGCCACTTGAGGCTCTACAGACCTCATGTTAAAATGCCCAGCTTGCAGAAATACATTTTACAGCCTGGTACAGAAAACAGTTTTGGTCTCTAGGTCTATAGCTAATGTCCTCGATCATGACAACTGTATAGGGATGAAAATTTTTTATGTAGCTCACCATTTTATCATGGTGGCTACGTCCATTATTTCTACAGTCTATGGTCATGACAAGCTGCTTGTATCACCAACCTCTGTGGTCATAATTTTGAAGAGGACAGTGTCTTTTCACACAGTCCCTCACTAACATTAAATACATACTGTATATTAATGCTAGAGTCTTTGCACACAGGCAGGTTTGCATCTATAAAGATGAATAATGCATGTGCTCTTCCTGTATCGGAGTGACAGTAGAGTTTGTTAAATCCATTATCCCATAAAAAAAACTGCACAATGTCCACATTTTTCCCTGTTAGAGAGGAATGTTTAATATCCAGGCAGTGTGAGGAATAATTTAAACTTTAATCATCCCATCTAACTACACTGACGATGACACAATCAGGCTCTATCTGCAGATCGAAACTTGATTGAGTTGCAGGTCTGGAGGAGCAGGAAGGAGGAGGAGCCTGGAGCAGGAAGGAGGAGGAGCCTGGAGCAGGAAGGAGGAGGGGCCTGGGCCAGAAGGAGGAGGAGCCTGGAGCAGGAAGGAGGAGCAGCCTGGCTTGATGAGTTGGTGAGTTCAGGTGTGAGGCCTTTATGCACCACCTGCAGCCGCACCCTGGATCCTACTGACATCAACTGTCTGAGTGAAAATGTGAGTTCCTTTGTTCCTTGATGCTGAAGTTATTTGAAGTTAGAATGATTGTACACTGTGTACATAAAAACCAGGAGTATTTACCAGTGCCAGATTCCCCTGCTTTACTGCTGTGATAAATCATAACTTAAGTGGACTTCTCAGTAACCCATTTTACACAGCGATGGTGCTATAGGGCTGCCACAACGTCCCTACACTACGCCATCATTGCATTTTGACACAGAACCAAACAACGGCAGCGTCATGTGCTCCCATGTGTGATTAGACAGCATGCTGGCATCACAGAATCAAAAGAGGCGTGAGGGTTGTGACACAAAACAGCGTCGGCCTCTAGTGTGACATAAAACATACACGTTGGCTTGCAGCAGCTTTTTATTGTCGCCAGGCAACCACCCCGTCACGTCCCTACACTAACAGTCCCATGTAATCAATCTGTGTAATTAGCATCTAGTTGCTGCCATGTTGAGGCAGAGGGTACTGTCTGTAGCTCTGGTTGAGGGTGAGAGGCTGTCAGCAGATAAACAGAGATCTGTGTGGGTACATGAGACCCTAAAAAAGAGGCTGGATCATGGGGAGTACCACCAGTTGGTCCAGGAGCTTCTCCTCCATCATGGACGTTTACAGACATATTTTAGGATGACTCAGGGGCAGTTTGACAAACTACTGTCTATCGTCAGGCCGTATAGCTCTGGGTATCCAGCAACCACTACCACCAGTTTCTCCTCCATTGTTCACCAACTGTAAACTTGTTGCTGTGACCACCACAGACCACACAAATCATCTGATTGGACAATGGGGAAAAAAGAGATGACGTGGGGCATTTTTCCGCTCTGAGTTGACGTTGTTTTCAGCTCAAGAAGTTCAGAGAGCTCTGGCAAAAACACCAGGCACCTAGAGCGCAGAAGTGCAAGGCTCATAGCAACGCAAAAACAGCAAGCATAAAGCTTCATTCTCATTAAAAACAATTACAAAAGGTGCCTCCAGCTGCTGAAACGCTTTCTGTGTGATCAGGGCCTAAGTCATGTGACCGTGGTGTAGTTTATAGCCTAATGTTGGCTTTTTACTTCTAGTGATTGAATTTAGGCTTCAAAAATCAGAAACTGCTGTCAGCTACCTTTTAAATCAAATCAAATCATCCATCCATCCATTTTCATCCTCTTATCTGGGGCCGGGTCGCGGGGGCAGCAGGCTGAGCAAAGCACCCCAGACGTCCCTCTCCCCAGCAACACTTTCCAGCTCCTCCTGGGGGACCCCAAGGCGTTCCCAGGCCAGACGAGATATGTAATCCCTCCAGTGTGTTCTGGGTCTGCCCCGGGGCCTCCTACCAGTGGGACGTGCCTGGAACACCTCAAACAGGAGGCGCCCAGGAGGATCCTGATCAGATGCCCGAACCACCTCAGCTGACCTCTTTCGATGCGAAGGAGCAGCGGCTCTACTCCTAGCTCACTCCCAATGTCCGAGCTCCTCACCCTATCTCTAAGGCTGAGCCCAGACACCCCACGGAGGAAACTCATTTCGGCTGCTTGTATCCGCGATCTCATTCTTTCGGTCACTACCCAGAGCTCATGAACATAGGTGAGGGTTGGGACGTAGATGGACCAGTAAATTGAAAGCTTTGCTTTCTGGTTCAGCTCCCTCTTCACCACGATGGACCGGCGTAACACCGACCCGCCGATCCATCTCACGCTCCATTCTACCCTCACTCGTGACCCTGAGATACTTGAACTACCTCCCTTGAGGCAGTAACTCTCCCCCAACCCAGAGAGGGCAATTCACCGGTTTCCGACAGAGGACCATGGCCTCAGACTTGGAGGTGCTGACTCTCATCCCAACTGCTTCACACTCGGCTGCAAAACGCTCCAGTGCATGCTGGCTCCATCACACCGAATCAAATCAAGTTTATTTATATAGCTAATTTAAAAACAACTGCAGGTGACCAAAGTGCTGTACAAAATAAAAGAATGACACAGCAATATACTATGTACACAGATATAAATCAGAAATACAGCGGTAAGAACAATTATATGAGTAAAAAGATTATAAAATACTAAAATATTAAAACCACTACAGACAACCAAGACCATTGAAAACATTCACGTTTTAAGGTTTGTCTTAAAAGTGTCAGTGGAGGGGGAGGATTTGATTGCGAGGAAGGTTATTCCAGAGCTTTGGAGCACTCTTACCCACCAGCCTTGATCATGGGACAGTTAACAGACATTGTTCTGAGGCTCTAACAGGTCGGGAGCTGGTGTAGTGGCAGAGAAGTTCAGTTATGTACTGGGGTGCCAGCCAGTGTGCAGCTTTAAAACCAAATAAAAGAACCTTAAAATCAATCCTGTATTTGAGAGGTAGCCAGTGAAGGGATGCGAACACTGGTGTAAATCTCCTGACAGTGGGTAGCACCAAAGCATCACACCTGTCCCATCTGTGGGCCTCTCCTGCCGGCTGTCTCTTTTACACAGACGTCGTTTCGGTGCTGTTACTGCCTACGCTGCCGATTTAAAGATGAGAGAACTCTATCGCCCCTATTCAGCGTGAGGACAATAATTCCCGCTTTGAAAAGGCAGCGTAAAAGGTGCTTGTGTCTCACTGTGCCTGACTGTGCACCCATTAGAGGATCCCTCACACGGTGCTGACGACAATCTGAGAAACAACTGTCCTGCAGGCTATTGGTGTGTGTTAGTGTGTGTATGTGTTGTCACAAAGAGAAAGTAGGGCAGCTATTATTGGTGCTAAATCTCTCATGTTTGCAGTTCATGATTTTCAGCTGCTGTTCCTGTGTTATTCCACTAGATGGCGGTGTGCATCCACTAAACCCTTGTAAACTCCTCTGTGACTCACTGACTGCTTTATGCTGAACTGTATAAGTGTGAACGTAGACCTCCTCTCAGGCCGCTGCTCTGCTGTGGTGAAAACACCAACTCTGTGTTTACTGTATGTTCAGTCACAGCTTTGTCTGACAGCAAAACAGATGACCACCGTACTTTACTGTCAGCCTGTGGTGATGGAAGTATTCAGATCCTTTGGTGAAGTAAAAGTACTAAAACAACAAGTGAAAGTCCTGCATTCAAAGCCTTTCTCAGCACACAAAGGAAACACTTCATCCTGTAGTTTATCACCAACATTTTTACTGGACAAGAAGGGGATGAAAACTGTCATCTGAAAAGTAACTAAAGTCGTCAGACAAATGTAGTGAAGTAAAACGGACAGCATTTGTCTCTGAGAAGTGTGTAGAAGTATACAGTAGCATAAAGTGGAAATGCTTAAATAAATTACAAGTACCTCACATTTGTATTTAAGTAGTCGACAGTACTCGAGTAAACAGGTCTACTTAGTTACATCCCACCACTGCTGGTGCAGCCAAATCAGCACAATAATGTTGCCACTGTACGTTTCTGCAAACCACACGCACGTTACATTTATGCTATAATGTAGCAGATATGTTGAAACTTCACGTCTCAACAATGCTGTGGGTGATGTGTGGTTTGGTTTATGGCCTTATCGCAGCAAGAAATGCAGTAATGTCCAAGTAAAAAAAGCACTTTTAGAGCTACTAATCTGGCAAGAAACACAGAGATGTCTCAGTTAAATACATCCACTTTTAGAGCTACTACTCTGCCAGGACATGCAGCAATGTCTCGGTATAAACAACCTTTCTCGCTGCACTATCCCAGCAAGTAACACAGCGATGTCTTGGTAAAAAAAAATTGCCTTTCGTGGTTCCATCCTGGCAGGAAATGCAGCGGTGCTTCGGTAGAAAATAACCACTTTTTGTGCTACTAATCTGGCAGGAAATGCAGCGATGTCTGTGTAAAAAAAGCTTTTTTCGTGGCACTATCCTGGCTTGAAATGCAGTGATGTCTCAGTAAAAAAACAACCACTTTTTGTGCTATTATTCTGTCAGAAAATGCAGCAATGTCTTGGTTAAAACACCTTATTCGTGGCACTATCCGAGCAAGAAATACAGCGACCTTTTTTGTGGCATTATCCTGCCTTAAAATGCAGCGATATCGCAGCACTAAAAGTGTGCTGCCTTAAAATGCAGCGATATCGCAGCACTAAAAGTGTGCTAAAAGTTTTACTATTAATCTGACAGAAAACGCAGGCATGTCTCTGTAAAAATCTGCTTTATTCATGTCACTATCCTGGCAGGAAATGCGATGATGTCTCAGAAAAAAATAACCACATTTCATGGCACTATCCCAGCAGGACATGCAAGTGTTGGTAAAAAAACAGCCGCTTTTAGAGCTATTAATGTTTCAGTTAAAACCAACCTTTGCCTTGGCACTATACCAGCAGGAAATGCAGCAATGTCTCGGTAAAAACAACCTTTTCGTGGCACTATCCCGACAGGAAGCGCTGTGATCACTCGGTAAAAAACAGCCTTTTATGTGGCATTATCCTGCCTTGAAATGCAGCGATATCTCAGTAAAAACCAAACACTTTTAGTGCTATTAATCTGGCAGAAAACGCCGCCATGTCTCGGTAAAAATCTGCTTTTTTTGTCTCACAACCCTGGCAGGAAATGCAGCAATGTCTTGGTAGAAACAGCTTTTGTCATGGCCCTATCCCAGCAAGAAATGCAAGTGTTGGTAAAAAACAGCCACTTTTAGAGCTACTAATCTGGCAAGAAACACAGCAATGTTTCAGTTAAAACAGACCTTTGTCTTGGCACTATACCAGCAGGAAATGCAGCGATGTCTAGGTAAAAACAACCTTTCTCGTGGCACTATCCCAGCAAGAAATACAGCGGTATCTTGGTTAAAAACAAAACAAAAAAAACAGTTTTGTGCTACTTTTCTGGCAGAAAACACGGCAACATTTTGGAAAAAACAACCTTTTCGTGGCACTATCCCAACAGGAAGCGCAGCGATCGCTTGGTAAAAAATAACAGCCTTTTATGTGGCATTATCCTGCGTTGAAATGCAGTGATATCTCAGTAAAAATCAAATTTTTTTAATCTGGCAGGAAACGCAGCAGCCATGTCTTGGTAAAAAACAACCATTTTAGTTGTTTGGTGGTCTCAAACAGCGGTCTGCACTTTGCCAGGTGTCTCTCCATCCAACATCCCCTCCACCTCCAGGTGACAGTCAGCTCTTACACTACATCACTTTAGAAACACTGATATAGGTATAAAACGTGCAAATGAAACGTATCCATGGTTTGTAGGAAACCACAACAGTTTCCTCTGAGAGCTGGCAGTGTTGTGAAGGGAACAGTTGGTGCATGACATTGTGTTGAAATAATGAGGCGGATGATCAATGAATCATTTTTATTATCTGACAGGTTTAATGTATAAAAATCTGGAGGAACATTTAAAACAGACTGAAGACTAAAGACAAGGCTTCACACAGTTGTGGTAGTGTTTTATAGACCTATATGTTCAAATGTTTTGTATAACTCTCCTCAATCTAGGTCTCATGACAAACCGAACACCCCCTCCCCAGATCAGTCCTCTGCTCGCCGGCTAAAACTAGCGATGCAACTTTTGATCCAACTTGTGTGAGAACCTCAGATGGCCGCGGCAAGGTGGGAGGAATATTCATGGTTCTCGAGAAGATAGCAGAAGACCAGAGAGAGAGGTGTGTGTGTGTGTGTGTGTGTGTGTGTGTCTGTGGGAGGGGAAGGGGGCTCGTGGAGAGGAAAATCAAACCCACCCTAGAGCTCTTCATACGTCACCGTTCGCATCACAGATGTTCCCACAGACACTCAGTGTGGGTTGTGGGCCGAGGCGTGTGGAGAGCCAGTATGGCTTCGATTGGCTTGTTTTTTGGAGTGTGTGTGAGTGTGTGTGTGTGTGTGTGTGTGTATTATAATATCTAGGCCTGCTGTGTGCGTAAATGGAGACTTGAACACTGCAGTGGTATTTAAAAGTATTGCTCTGAGTAGGAGCTGTAAATGAAGTAGCTGTGTGATGATTGTGAGTGAGTGAGGTGTTATTGTTTGGTTTTTTTTTACACTTCAGACTCATGAATATTTTACACAGAATAAAACACGTCGCTACTTCAGGGCCCTGATACTCACGTCTTATACTATCTTCTTCATGTTTTTATTGTCGTTTCTCCCAGTCGGTATTGTCTCTACTCTCACTCTACCTTTATTTTTATGGTGGAGCTCAGGGGCTCTGAGCTAATATTTATCTTATATACAGTGTAATAAATGAACTGCCTGTTTTCAGCCTTTCAGTGTTTGCTAGTTTCACCCATCTGCATGATCAAGGCATGGGCGGATTAAGAGACAGTGGGCCCCTGGGTACAGACGTGTGAAAGGCGTGTAGGGGCCTTCTTGTAGTAGGTAACTGTGTCTTTTTTGTGTCTCTAAGGTCATTTTGTCTCTTGTGTGGTAGTTTTGAGTTTTTTAAGGACATTTTGAGGCGTTTTTGCCTGTGTCTCTTTGAGGCCATTTTGTGGGGAGATGTTAGATACGTTTGCATCTTTTTGGTCATTTTGTGTCTCCTTGTGATTGTTTGGCCCTTTTTTGTAGTTACTTTGTGTCTCTTTAGGGTAATTTTGGGGGTTTGTGTCTCATTTCGGTCATTTTATGTCTCTTTGTGGTAATTTTCCCCCTTTTTGTAGTTTAATTGTGTCTCTTGGAGGTAAATTTATGTTGTTGGTTTTTTAGGCAATTCTGTGTCTTTTTGTGTCTCTTTGTAGTTATTGTGTCTTTTAGGTAATTTTGTGGTTGTTTTGTGTCTCTTTGAGGTAATTTCGTGGGGAGATTTTAGATTTTTTTTTGGTCATTTGTGGTTTTTTAAAGGTCATTTTGAGGCTTTTTGTGGTTGTTTTGTGCAGTTTTTCTGTGTCTCTTTGAGGTCATTTTGTAGCCCAGCAAGCATTTTTTGGTTTAAAAAACGTCTAATAGCCGTCTACATGAAGACCTGACGTCTAGGCTAAATCACGGCTGAATTTGGGCTGTCAGTGAAAATTTGGTAGACGTCTAACCATAGCCAAAGTGTAGACGTCATCAATTATACGGCTATGTAGAGACCATGTCCAAAAAATGGAGATAAACATATTTTAATTACTGTTGACTCTCCATACGTGATTGAATATCATACCGCACGCCATCTGCAATGGCGAAAATTACATTTAATCAATTTCAAAATTAAATCGGCTAGATTTGGGTTACATGTAGCTAAATATAGCCAATACGTTTAAATCACGACTATTGCTTGCTGGGATGTTAGATACGTTTGCATCTTTTTGGTCATTTTGTGTCTCCTTGTGATTGTTTGGCCCTTTTTTGTAGTTACTTTGTGTCTCTTTCAAGTAATTTTGGGGGGTTTGTGTCTCATTTCGGTCATTTTATGTCTCTTTGTGGTAATTTTTTTTCCCGTTTTGTTGTTATTTTGTGTCTCAGGGTAATTTTGTGGGGAGATTTTAGAATTTTGTCTCATTTGTGGTATTTTTGTGTGTTTTTTAAGGTCATTTTGAGGCTTTTTGTGGTTGTTTTGCTTCCATTGGAGTTAATGTGTGACTCTTCGAGGTCACGTTGTGGGGGGGATTTAGCTAAGTTTGTGTCCTTTTTTTGTCATTTTATGAGTCTTTGTGGTTGTTTGTCCTTTTTTGTAGTTATTTTGCGTCTCTTTCAGGTCATTTTGTAGGGGATTTTGTACGTTATTTGTGAGTCTTTGTGGTTGTTTTGCTACTTTCTGTAGTTTTATTGTGTCTCTTTGTAGTTATTGTGTCTTTTAGGTCATTTTGTGGGGAGATGTTAGATAAGTTTGCATCTTTTTGGTCATTTTGTGTCTCCTTGTGATTGTTTGGCCCTTTTTTGTAGTTACTTTGTGTCTCTTTCAGGTAATTTTATGTCTCTTTGTGGTAATTTTGCCCCTTTTTTTTATAGTTATTTTGTGTCTCCTTGAGGTAGTTTTGTGGGTATTGTTTCAGTAATTGTGTGTGTTTTTGTGTCTCTTTGTAGTTTTTGTGTAATTTTGAGCCTTTTTCTGGTTGTTTTGCCTTTTTTGCAGTTATTGTGTGTCTCTTAAAGGTCATTTTGTAGGGGGATTTTAGATTAGCTTGTGTCTTTTTTTGTCATTTTGTGAGTCTTTGCAGTTATTTTGTGTCCGATTTAGGTCATTTTGAGGCTTTTGTGGTTGTTTTACATCTTTAGCAGTCATTGTGTGTCTCTTTGAGGTCATTTTTGTCACTTTGCAGTTCCTTCTTTGTGTCTCCACCTGTTGAATGAAATTTTGCAGGTGAAGGTCAGGGGGGCCCTGACACTTTGGGACCCTGTGTCTGGTACTGTAGGCTTGTTCAGTAATCCATATATGGGTCAGGGATGTTTCTAGGATTTGAGAACATTCGGGGCTTAGGCCGGACCTCTGTAGGGGGGCAGGGGAATTCCAGTGCCTCGGGGCCTTGATGGCAAAAGCCTGGTTACCCTTAGTTACCAGCCTCGCTCTAGAGACGACTAGTGAGGGAAGGGTTGAGGATCTCAGGTCGACTTGGAGCATAGGCAGTCAGAAGCTCAGCTATATAACTGGGGGCTAAACCAAGTTTTAAAAGTTATTAAAAGAATCTTAAAATCAATTCTGAAGTTAAATGGCAACCAGTGGAGGGAGGCGATGATGAGGGTGATATGTGACCTACGATTTGTCCCAGTTAAATTACCAGCTGCAGCATTCTGCACTAGCTGAAGCCGAGCTACTAAAGATTTACACAATACAGAAGCATAAATAAGCTTTTCTAGGTCAGGACAAGAAACAGCTGATTTGATTTTGGTATTATTTCTTTGGAAGCAGCAGGATTTAATGAGATTATTGACATGTGGGTCAAAGTTCAATTGAGAATCAAACGTGACGCCTACATTTCTCGCT
Organism: Epinephelus moara; assembly: GCF_006386435.1. Classification (NCBI taxonomy): domain Eukaryota; kingdom Metazoa; phylum Chordata; class Actinopteri; order Perciformes; family Serranidae; genus Epinephelus; species Epinephelus moara. The sequence goes on along the minus strand of NC_065523.1, from coordinate 35,461,219 downwards.
GCAGATTTTATATTAGTTGCCAGAGGACCTATCAAGGGTTGTAATTTCTTTGCTATGTGATCAGGGCCAAAGGTTATTACTTCTGTCTTGTTTGAGTTTAACTGCAGAGACATTTCTTAGTAGCAGTGATTAATAGCATCTTTTATGGCTGTATATGCTTATAATAAATGATACAATAGGAAATTAGATTTTTAAGTTTTCATTCAAAGGTTCCCGCCTTGTTACAAACCGTTGACAAAGGCAAAAACAGGCAGCGTGATAACAAAAAGTGTACATCCCCTGAAATCTAGGTTTCTTGATAAAAAGTCAAAGGAAAGGAGAAGTTGTGTGGGTGTGCCCGGTTCTGTTTCCACGTCCCTTGGCACGAAAAAGGGGAGTTGTTATTGATGGAAATTAGACTGTTTTAAATAGAGATGAAAAGAAGCTAAACACCTTCCTCTCCAAAACACCATGAGGTGAGAGTGAGCTCAGAAACCGCAGCCCTCACTCCTTCGTGTTTTTGAAGTGGTTTCTGTGAGTACAGAGAGACAGAGAGAGACATCTTATTTTCTGAGTCCATGCCTACTGACTTGTTTACTTGTACGTCACAGGCTGCACGACAGAAATCCCCCTCTCTGTTTTAAGACCAGCCTGTTTGCGCCACTTCTGTCTCGGCCAGCGGTCACAAAAACACTGACAGTTATTTTTTTTGCATCAGATTTTCCTGCTTAAGCTCCAAACGGTCCCTCAAGTCAGCAGCAATTAGCCCTCCTCCCCTCCTCCTCCTCCTCCTCCTCCTCTCCTCCATCATCACCTCCCCACCTCATATTATCATTGTTTGGTGCATCTGGGGCGCATTTACTGACCCCTGGTTAATAGCATGAGTGCTTAATGACTCACTCACATCTACTTAACGCGGGACTTTCCTCCCCCCTCATATATCCATCTCGTGAGCCCCCGGTGCCGCACATATTTGGCCTCTGATGCGTCCCACCGGAATGTTGTCCTTGGCAGCGCGCACATCTCCGTCCATCCACAGATGCTCCCGCGCGCTCCGGACGCCCACACTCGCCCACTGCTTTGCCAAGCGGCGTGGCATCTCCAGACGCCCCCGACATTCCTGAAGCCACTGTCACTTCCCGTCGTGTGCAGATCTTTCACTTATGAAGACGCCTCAAATATGCGCTGCGGGACTTCCGACAGGTTGCTCCCAAACGGAAATAAGAATATGATCGTGTCTTTATTTGGATTCATATATGTTTAAATGATCACAAATGATTGTTTGACCTACTTTCTGGTGTCCTTTAGCTTCACTCAGACCCACTTCCATCCCTCTACCTGCTGCACTTTGCTCTGTTCGTGTGTGACAGGCTCTGAAGTCTAAAGTTGCACAATAATAAAAGGAAATTCCGCCACCCTCATGAAGCTCGCGGGCCTTATCGATACAATAGAAGGCGAGATTGAGATGAAACCAGTTTGCATTACCTGGGCGGGGGTTCCCAGAAATCCTCCCATGTGACGAAGTATACACCAACATGCCCGTATATGGACATGCCCGTGCGTAATTAGGAAAGGCCTACGTGCGCGGGCCACGCTCCGTGCGTAAAAACACTGAAACCAGAATGTGCTTGTGTAAGGGCTCCTCACTGGGAGCTATAGCAACTGCTGTGGTAACAATACGGTAGGAAAGAAACCTGGTTTATCCTCCTCGACCCCCCCCCCCCCCAACACCACCCCCACCTCTCCCTGTTGTTTATGATGCATGATTAGGATATATATATTTATAAGAAACAAACACTCCAGTGCGCCATTTCAGTTTCATTTTAAGACACTTTACTTAAATACACATCACAAATAAAAAAGACAGTGTAAACATTGGACATCAGAAGTTTGTCTGGATCAACCGGACAAACCAAAATAATTTACACAATGATAAATGCAGCATTGCATGACAATATCAGTTGCAAAAATACAAAGAAATACAATAATCATTCCCATTTTCTACCATTAGTAAACCCGACTCGCTGGGCTCGTGCCCGCTGTGTCTGCTCAGTGTCTGCTCAGTCTGGATGCTGCCCTGGTGTCAAGGGTTGAATGGTGCTTTTCAGCGATGTCCAGCATCCGGAAGTACCATTTCAATCAGTCTTATTCACCCTAAATAGCCTAAAGAGTTGTCTACACATAGCCCGCCTCGGCCCTGTGCTGCTGTCAGTGCTGACCACACATGAGCCGGTGTCCCAGTGCTGCGCATGCAGAACTCCAGTGTTATTACTTATCAGTCTCTTAGTAGTCTCTGCTGCTTAAAACGCCTCCAACTTGCTTGTGAGCATCAGCTGACAGCCGCTGCTCACATGTGTCAGGACCTTCTGTTTGAGCTGGGCGACCTGGTCCCGGAGCACCGAGGCTGTGTTGGAGAGCCCCGCGTTGTCGCTCTTCAAGCCCTTCACCTTCTCCTCCAGCCGCGCGATGCGCTCCAGCTTGCGCCGCCGACATTTGGTGGCCGCTAGCCGGTTCCTCAGCCTCTTGCGCTCCGCCTTGATCCTCTCCTGGGTCTCCAAGTCGATCGGGGACATTGGAGGAGAGCCGTCGCTGCTGAGGAGGTCCGGCACAGTTTGGGGCTCCTCTTTCAGAGCGACCAGCCGCTGCGGATGGAGCCCGGAGCCGGGGAGGCTGTGCTGGAACGGGTGCGTGCCGTGCGTCGAGGTCTGCGGGTGGCTCTGCTGGTGCGGCGGCAGGTAGCTGATGGTGGCTGTGGGGTAGCTGGATGCGGAAGAGAGGCTCGTGTTCGGGCAGTAGGCGTTCAGTGTGGTGTAGATGGGAGGCTCCGGCTGCAAGGCGGAGCCGAAGACACTAGAGGCCGCCGCCGAGCACGTCGTAACTCCACCGGCTCCAATTGACACGTTGGGAGGGGGCATCTGGTTCATCTTGTGCAGCTCGTCCAGGGCTTTCACAAACCCCTCAGCGAACCCCTCCTGCTCATCAGTGATGCCCCGGTTGTAGAAGTACTGGCCCGGGGTGGGAGTGGTGATCACACCGTTACTGTTTTGGATGATGAGCCTCTCGAGCTCAGGGGATGCCAGCTTCAGGGAGCCCACGTCCTGGTGCCCCGCTTGGTACGGGTCTGTCTCGGCTCTCAGCTGCGATTTCAGGTTGCGATAGGGCTCTGTCAAGTTCAAATTCATATTCTGCTTTAGCAGTTTGTAGTCGTGCATTGCTGCATCTGAGTGGCCGTAAGCCGACAGAAAAGAGTCGTCATGATAAAAAGGCTGTTCCATCTTTGTAGACATAAAGTCGGAAGGAAAAGGTGAGCTTACCAGCTGCTTTTAGAAACACAGGCTCTCGATTATCAACAAATGTCTGTCAGCAGAGAGCATGCATCAACTCAGGCACTCGGCGTCTCTCTCAACAGTGTCCCAAAATCAAAAGGGAATTAAATATCACTCCAAAGATCAGAGAGTGAAAGTAAGGTCCAACAGAATCTGTCTCAGTGTCTCTGTGTGTCCAGTGTCTGCCTGCTGTTTGTCTTCTGTCAGGCAAAAGTTTAAACTCTCAATTCCTGTGAGTTAGTGCTGCAGCTCCTGGTGCTTGTAGAGGTGTGTTCAACTGGCTCTGAACTTCACTTTATATACAGGCACACACACGTTCCTGCTGCCAGGGCCGTGCTGCGCTGTGATTGGTCAGACGGCTCTGTGTCCACGCCCAGAGAGCGCTACGTCAAGTGACGCTAATGCCGGGAAGAGGCGACTGTAAACAAGCCTGTAGGCATGAGAGCGCACGGAGGAGGCATCGCAGCGGAGAGACCGGCGTCAGAAACACAAGAGCCCACTTTAGTTAAACAGCTTTCTGCGCAGTTAGAGATTGAATAAGTAGTTATTGGATCAGCGGAGAGGAGATATTAATCTGTTAGATGAAATCAAGGCTTTTAGATCATTCATTCATGTTAAATTGTCACAAAACGCGCCATTATTTGTTTAAATGAATCTAAAGTAACCAGAGTGACATGAAATATAAATCAACTTATCAGCAGTTTGATTTTTGGCTCCATTAAATATGATTCATAGCCTTTTTGAGACGGACTTCTGCTGCTGTTTATTATGATCCATCCTGTGGAGGAAGTCCTGCGCCTTATATGGGCATGGTGACGTACAGGTTCCTCTCCGGGAGAACCGGGAAGCCACGCCCCCAGGGCCTCATTCCAGCAGAAGCAGCAGTCCAGCTCCTGTATAAACCCGGGACTTTCTGTCTCAGCAGGGAGGACAGCTGAGCTGAGACATCTAAAACACATCCATGTGTTTGTACTGATCAGGACAGATGGTTTAAAACTATCCGTGGTAGAAAACACCCCGTACAGTCTGAGACACAGGGGTGAAGGCAGAGAGTTTGGGACACTTTTTGACACGTGAACCACCTCAAATTCTGAAAGTCTTGACCTTGTTATGTATCTCTGCTATATATACACATAGATAAAATAAGTTGCCAAGTAAAATATTTCAGAAACTTTTGACCTCCAAACACATCAAGACCCCTGACCTCACTCTGATGACATGTTCAGGTAAAATGGGACAGTCAGGTTTGTTTTTAAAGTGGTGAAATCAGTTTATCAGTTCATGAAATCATTAATGTAGCCTAGCTATTCATTAAAAAAGATCACTCAACTTTTCTGCCATGCTTTCCCTGTTTTCTTGCTGCCATATTTCATTTCGTTTAGTTTATTTCTGTCATTTTCCAACTGATAAAACTCAAATACACTGGTAGATAGACAATAAATAAACATTAAGTTAGTGCTTTTTTAGCATTAAAAGCGAAAGAAGCAAAAGATAAGACAAAAACAGGACTGAAACGGAGTAGGCCAAAGGTGTTGAAATCATTTTAGTTCATGGGCTTTATTCAACCGTATTTGATCTCAAGTGGGACCAGTAAAACCACTGTAGAATAACCTCGAAATAATAACAACCTACACGTTTTTTCATTTTCGTTTAGTGTGAAGTAGCCTACAAGTACATTTAAAAAACGTTTATCTATTTAGTAACAGATGAACAGGTTGAGGTAACTTAAGAAAGAAAGGGCATTCAACAATATGTCTCAGCTTTTCCACGTTCAGTCAGTCTACGACTCACTGTCATTGCATTTTTTCATACATTTCCACTCTTTTTGAGTAATGCTGGCATCACCACACCACACTAAGGAGGAAGCTATTGAAGAAGCAAGTTAAGTTATCCACGCCTCGCCTGTGGTGAGACCAGAACACACCAAACTGACTTCAGAGAACTAGTGGTGACGAAGGCCCTGCGTCCGTTGTCGTGCCTCTGCAAAAAAGTTGCAAAAGAACGCACTGCAAAGACAAGAAAGGAAAACCGGGAGACAGTCTTGATGCTAGTTAGCCAGTTAACACATTAACCACACGATCCAGTGTTGAAAGAACAGAGCATGTTTACTGTGCGCCACTGAACAATAACACGAACCACCAGGAAACAATTCTGCTAAAGGGCTCAATGACTCAAAAAATAATCTTACCTTACCTAACAAGTTTCAGTCTCACCTTCTCTTGACTTTGTTTACTTTTCTCACTGTTTTTAGAGAATTAGAGTGTCTTCATTCACAGACAGGCTCTGCCGACACAGATTCAACATGCTGATTAGCCAAAAAAAAAAAAAAAACGCTGATGGGGGCTGACAAGGGGCAACGGGCACCGCACCGATGCTCATTGACGGCCCAACATCAACTGACGGCCAGTTGTCAGCTTGGTGTATCAGGGCTTTGACAACAGCATCAGCCTCTAGTGTGACGTATAACATATGTGTCAGCAGCGCTTTCTAAATAATGACAATGGCATAACATGGCAATAACAATCATAAACAGTCCTTGTTACATGGCGGCCGATGTCGTCCTCTGCTCGGAGGATAAGGAGCTCCCAGACCTCATTATTTTCCCAATTTGCGGACGTTTTTAGCTGTTGTTTTTCTTTGAGTTAGCTGCTAACTGCTACTACCTGCTTTTTCAATCTCCTGCGATGGGTTGCACACAAAATGTCGTCAAAATGTTTCACCTGTGCCGCTTATGATCCCGTCCTATTTGCTGTCTCTTTTATACTGCGTTACTACGTTTGATGCTACCTTAAAGCTTAGACAACTCTGTCCCTTCATTTCGTGATTGTACATTTCATACAGAACGGCAAGACGGTATAACGGTGTGAAGTTCCCGCCTTGAAGAGGCAGTGCAAAAGGGGTTATTGTCGACAATGGACACGCTGGCATGTGACCCTAATGGCTAATAGACTATTGTGGCCAACATGGACTCCATGCATCTTTTTTAGTATTTTTTAAGTAACAAATACACTAAAAATGTCTGTAATATTACAGAGTAGCACGCAATAGCACAAGTCATGATTTGATGGCACCTGTTAGCCTGAAACATGCTGGTTTAACTTTAAAAATGTCCAATCTTAGCTTAATTTTTCTCCTTTTCTACCTGAATACATTAAGTACTAACTGAAAAGCCCTTCCCATAATACTTAAAGTGTACTGTGAGAATTGTTTTAGCTGCAATACTCGTATTACCAAAAAGAGAAAATCAACTCATGGTTTACCTTGATTTTTTTTAATCCATCCTAACTATCACAATCAAAATGATTATTACATGTACAAGACATTTGTAGTAGTAATGCAATATGTTTGGTTTCGGCTGCTTAAATTTAAAAAGCTTTATTTATCCCATTTACCTAGACATCACAAATAACTTGACTTCACCCTATTTTTAATTTTTTTGTCACTGATATTAAAATCTGATTTCATCAAATGACGTCTCTTAGTGTTTGTGACGCCCTAAAACACTCTTCAGTGGCACACACCGGTGAAGCAGCAAACTGTGTGTGTGTGATCAGTGACAGAACAAACACCTCCTCCTGCAGTATCCTGACAGGTTTGTGAGGTGCTGCTGATGTTGGGCACGTTGCCTGAGGTAACCCTGCTTCTTCTTTGATCATGAGGAGGAAACTTTGTCCAACATGAGCCAAACCCAGTCAATTATCTCAAGCAGGAAGATTCATGTTCAGTAATTTAGCCTTTTGATCTGCATGAAGTCTGTTTCACAAATATCACCCTTCATTTGCTTTTCGCTCCACAGGTAGATTTGTGGTTCCCTCTCTGAGAGCAGAGAGCACATAGAAAGGAAATGTGATTCCTCAATCATGCACCTGTTTCGGTTGCGGAGAAGGAAACCTTTGTCTCCTGTTTGTAATTCTTTGAACACCCACACAAACACAAGTGCCTCCACCACTGTATCCTGTATCCCTGCACAGCCAAAACAAGTCAGGTAGGATGCTTTGCTTCGGCAGGCGCTAAATCCTCTGGCTGCACCTGAGGGACGATCATGTTCAACAGTCGTTTATACCAGGAAACACATCAATAACATGTTTCATCTGCAGATAACTGCTGTACAGGAGCCCAGAAGAGATTACGTCTAATACAGCTGTATAATAAAATACAGAAACAGACAGATCAGTTTGAATCAGTGGGTCCTAACCCTTTATACCATACAAAAGCGGATGTTGTTACAATGAAATTTTCATAGTCATACATACTCAGCATACCAACCTTAGCTGACCATTACTGTTAGCTATCCACTTCTTATCCATTACGGGGTCATCCCTATGTTTCCAGGGTTCTATGTTTCCCGGGTTCTATGTTCCCCACTTAACCCTGCAAAAAAGCTTCTATGTTCCACACTTACACAAAAAGGGTTCTATGTTTCCCGCTTGGTTGAGCGGGCAACATAGAACCCGGGAAACATGAACCTTTTTTGTGTAAGCGGGGACCATAGAACCTTTTTTGCAGGGTTAAGTGGGGAACATAGAACCCAGGAAACATAGAACCCTGGAAACATACAGTGTTTCCCATTAATTAACGAAACTATGGCGGGCCGCCATAGTTTAATTTGACCCGCCATAGTTTCTAAATAAAAGATTTAGGCTGCCGAAAGTATTGACTTCTCATGATATAAATAATATCTCGAACGCCGTAGCGTTTTGTGCCGATGTGCTCAGGCTGTCAGATCCAGCGCTCCACAGTGCGAGCGTTTCACTCGACTAAAAATACGTGTGTGCGAACTGTAAAAAATATTTAGGGGCACATGTGCGCATAAAAAAAATCAGCCGAAGCAGCCTATATTTTTGTCAATAAAAATATATGATAATCTAACCGCAAATGTTGGAGGAACTCCAGCCGCCTTCCCTCTTCCCTCTTCCCCGTGTGACACGGTTATG
>NC_065523.1:35438881-35452073 GCF_006386435.1 Epinephelus moara | reverse complement strand
TTTTAGGATAGTAATAACATTATATAAGATAATCATATTACAAAGTTAATATAAGATAATAACATTAAAGACAAAATGAAATTGCAATACTTTTTCAAAACTTGATGATTTTACCTTTCTGTACATTTTGTATACAAATTCATTTCAATTTCAATTTACAATGTTCAAAATTTTCTTCCGGGGGGGGTGGGGGCGCTACTTTTAGCTAACGTTAACTATATCAACTGCTTATCCACTGCTTTCAACTTTATCAACCCTTTATCTGTTACTTTTAGCTAAGTATTTCAGCTGTTTATTCATGTTACTTTTAGCTAACGTTCATTATTTCAACTGTTTATTCATAATGTTACTTTTAGTTGACGTTTAAATATTTCAACTGTTTATCCATTACTTTTAGCCAACCATTTCAGCATTTTATTCATAACCTTACTTTTAGCTAACGTTAACTATATCAACTGCTTATCTATTGCTTGTAGCTATATCAACTGTTTATTCATTACTTTTAGCTAACTATTTCAACTGTTTATCTGTTACTGTTGGCTAACTATTTCAACTGTTTATTCATAACGTTACTTTTAGCTAGCCATTTCAACTTTTTGTTTATACTGTTACTTTTAGCTAACCATTTCAACTTTTTGTTTTAAATGTTAAGTTTAACCAACCATTTCAACATTTTATTCATAACGTTAATTTCAGCTAAATATTTCGACTTTTTTGTTACTTTTTGCTAACCATTTCAACATTGTATTCATAACGTTTCTTTTAAGCTAACATTAACTATATCAACTGCTTATCCATTGCTTTTTGCTAACCATTTCAACATTGTATTTTTAATGTCACTTAGTTAACTATTTTAACAGTTTATAACATTACTTTTAGCTAACTATTTCAACTGTTTATTGATAACGTTACTTTAAGCTAACTATTTTACCTGTTTATCTGTTACTTTTAGCTAACTATTTTAAATATTTATCCATTACTTTAGCTAAGTATTTTAATGGGTTATCTGTTACTTATAGTAACAATTTTAAACTGTTTATCCACAACTTCTAGCTTACCATCTCAACGTTTGTTCATAACGTTACATTTAGCTAACTAACTCAACTGTTCATTCATTAGTTAGTTAACTTGTTCAACATGTTATCCATATAAACTGTTCGCAACAAGTCTTTAGTTTAAATATATTATTAAATATTTTCCTTACAGGGTCATCCCTGTGTTCCCGGGGTCCTACGTCTCTTGATACGTTGTCAGATTGATTCGGGGTATCTTTGCTGATCATGGTTAAAATCTGTTCAGCCACTGTGGAGATATCAATGTTTAAAGTCCAGTCTTGCCCACAAATTTGAGGCTATAGGGTTAAAAGTGTGTAACATTATTAGACTGTAAGCTGTGGGTGTTGATTTCAACATATTGACCCAGGGCATTGTACACATTTGACCTGGGGAAACTTTGTTGAGAACATAAAAACATTTGAAAGGTCTCCTTAATGTATCATATTAAGACAACATTGAGCTGTGTTTACCCGTAGTTGGGAATCACTTGTCTAAATTACAAAATTGACTATGGCAAACCGCCAACTTAAACAAGAATATCATCATATTTGTATATTCCAAAACAAGCATAACTCCACCTTTGATTATTTAACCTTTGCCATTCCCATCCAAATGTCAGTCAACCTGTGCTGGAGCAGGGGGTTGGATCCAGCTTTCAACAGCTTTTCCCTTTGGCAGTGAACTCCCTGTAACAACATGTACTTGTTGTAAAAAACACATACAGAGATATTTGCTCAGACAGACCCTGTTATCATGTTTAGGCCTAAAGGGAATGCTCCTGTTAGGACAGAAGTTACTCAACATATTGTTTTAAAATGTCTCAGAAAGGAGAATATATCTGTCGTCTTGACGTCCGAAAATTGGCCTGAGAGTGTGTGCACTTTTCAGGTCTCCACGCCTGATCATAATGACCTCATGTCAGGTAATTCTGTGGTATTCGGAGCGACTATTTTAAATCTATGCCTTTTTGTCAGTATCCATGGGAATATGAATAAACAGAGGAAAACAACAGTTCCTGGCAGTGTTATGCCTCCACTTTGCCACCTCCCTTATAAATTCTATTCTGTGTGCAGCTGCCTGTTTCTGCTGCTGCCCTGCTCTGCTCCGCTCTGCTTGGGTTTAAGTTTTATTCAGCGTTGCGGTAGAGGTTGACCACAGTCCCAGTGACATTTTGGCAAAGCACAACAGTATAGGGTCCAGAGTGGTGAGTGTTTACGGGAACACTCGTGAGGTGGCACCGTGCCATGCTGCCAAATGTTAGTCAAAAACACTCATGTTACCCAACCAGTGGGAGAGACGAATGTGTGAACGTTGAGACAGATGTACGATGTGTTGCAGATTAATATGTGATTTTGTTTTTGTCCTGAACAATCTCTGCTAATCACCCCCATCAATTATAAACAGTAGTGCTGTGAATTTTTTGGGCGGACTCGGCTCTAAACAACGACATGTGGTTGAACGCTTCAGTTATCAGGTTTCAGCTTTTGCAAAAACAAAAAAAAATGTGGCCGACGTCTTAGTCACATCTTGATTAGTCACATCTCTGTTTAGTCTGTTTAGATTTAGAGTTGTTCTGTGTACTCAAGTACAGAAATTCCTTCCTCTGAGTTCTGCTTTTTTTTTTTCCTACAGAAGTCCTGCTTATCGCAAAAATAAATTTGAAAACCAGCACCGGGCTTTTGTGTTGTTTTTTATGCATATTTTTTGGGCAAACTTTCAAAGAGTTCCAGGGCAGGACGAGCTGCTTGGCAACAGACTCAGTTTTAACAGTCGGGATCACATGGACGAGTGCCAAAACCAACTGAGTGTTACCTGCTCTTGTTCCTGGGTGAGTTTGGGAAAGGCAAGGCCTGAGGGTGGAAGGAAGCTGTTTACCGTAAGATTAAGCAGAGTGTGTGCGTGTGTGTGTGTGTGTGTGTGTGGGAACAAGCACGTATTTCATGAGGGTGGAGTATTAATGAGTGAATTTTTTTGACCACAGTGTGATCTGCATGAAGGAAGGAGATAAGAAGGATTCAGTGGAAATTTTTATCAGTTGTCTCCCACATCTCTTGTGCTGGGAAATGAACCCCAATAATAAATACCTTTAGAATGAATGAACTTTTGTCTTTGTGTGTTTGTGTGACATTAAAGGAACTCTTCTCCCACAAAGTGACCAATATTTAATCAACTACTTATCCTGTGTTATGTTCAATTCCTGAGGAAAACATGGTTTTTCTCACATGCCTTCATAGTGAATGAAGAATTCAAAATAAGGCAAACATTCTTCATGAATTGAAGTAATCAGGGTCCACGTTGAACAACAGCAACACTATATCAAAACATCCATTTAAAAACTGTTGCACAACTCTTATTTATCCAGTCATACACTCAGTACTTCACAAACACGTATTTTCACCAAAACGTTAGGATTTAAAGGGTAACTTCAGTATTTTTCAACCTGGACCCTATTTTTCCATGTTTGTGTCTAATTGACTAATGGGAACAACAGTTTTTGAAACTGGTCCAGTATTGAGTGAGAGTGCTGCAGACAGCAGCAGCAAAACAGGCTATTGTGTAACCACTTGGGGCAATTGTTCAATGTACGTCCACTAAAAGTGTTTATTTTTGCCTCTGATGGGCTCAGACTGTTATAAGTGTCTGACAGCGTTATTTAAAGGATCCCTACAGGGACAGACCTTTTTGTTAAAGAGTAAGATCCTTTTTGTTTTATCAGAACAGCAACAGTTATTTTATCATAATAAAAACACTTCACTTGTAGTTGACAGAAACAAAACAAAACTCACTCACTCGCCGTCTTTGTTTGTCTTTCCACTGTTCCAACAATTGAAGACTCTGGTTTGGTTGAAATAAACTCTTACTTTACCCAGTTAGATGAGAAAATATGCCGGATCTATTCACGCTTAAATTACTGTTTATTTAAATGGAGTCTGGTGGGTTTGTTGTCAGAGATTTTGGGGCTGTTTCTGGTTAAACAAAAAGGATTGTACTCTTTAACAAAAAGGTTTGTCTCTGTAGGGATCCATTCCACAGTGTTGTCAGACACTTTGAATGACAGTCTGAACCTGTCAGTGACAAAAACAAGCGCACTTAGATGAACACTGACGGTGTACATGCCCCCAGTGGTTACATTGCAGCCTGTTTTGTCGCTGCTGGATGCAGCGCTCTCTGTTATTACTGGACCATTTTCAAAAGTTGTCATTCCCATTAGTCGCTTAAACAGAGAAACTCTCACACATGGATAAGTAGCTTGCCTGGGCACATTCAAGGCACACTACTTTACGCAGGATTTATACTTCTGCATTGAATCGATGCCACACCTACAGCGTAGGCTCTGCGTCAACATAGAGCCTACGCCGTAGGTACACTGTACCCTTCACCGTGAGCTGATGTTCACCTCCCCAGAAATGTAACTACACATCGCACACTTCCTGTCTATTGTTGTATACTGAAACCATTTCCCTCAGTGGAAACAAAGCTTTTATTTACTTTAATTTCACCGATAAGAAACAATAAATTGTGAAGACAATAAAGCCTCCACAAAAATAGCATTTTAAGTCTTGTGTGTGATTTATCCTGGCTTCATATGAGCAGAGGAAATCTCCACTTGTTGCTAGGCTAATTTATACAATGTAAAGTGCCATAGGCTTGTGCTAATAACGTTAGCATGTTGTATTTGTGGGGAAAATGTGTCCAGATAAAGACAAGTGTTTGTCTGTGAATGCTGCGAGTTATAGTGAAGCTGATTTGTGTACTTGTGTTTGAAACTGTCTCTATTAAGCCATGTTTAATGTGTGTTTAATGTGTGTTTAATGTGTGTTTTGAATCAACTAAACTTTACAGCACTTCATAAAAACCCTGCTGCTGACTAATGTTTTGGAGGTGTAACTGCAGAGTGACACAGACACACTACCACACAAGTGTAAATGCTCACTACGGCGTAGGCTCTGCATAGAGCTGACACAAAAGTATTAATCCCACTTTTTTCAAAAGTGTTTAACACTGAAAGGTTTTATTGAAAATGTAAGTGTTTGGAGTGACTGGATAAATGAGACTTGGATTATACTGCAAGAGTTATGTGAGAGTTTGCAAAGAGATGTTTTTTACATAGTTTTGCTGTTGTTAAACACGGACCATATTTGCTTCGATTCATACAAAATGTTAACCTTTTTTGGATTCTCTGTGCACCGTGTAGGCATGTGAGAAAAACAAATATTTCTTCATGAATTCCAGGTAACCCAGGGTGAGTAACTGATCTACAAATGATCATTTTGTGGGTGAAGTCTTCCTTTAACCAGTACTCTTTTTTTACAATATCACCAGTTCCTACGCACAGGAAAATCCCCTTAATTTCTTCACCCTATAGCTTCAGTCTGTAAACAAAGCAGGCTTTCACAATAAGGTGCTTATGGTGAGGATTGAGCTCTCCTCACCTCCTCCTCTCAAACCGTCCCATTGTGCCTCGCCACCTCTGCACAACTCTCCTTTTGTCAGAGTTGGGCAGCAGCCTGCCCGTCGTCTGCTCCTCCACAACGCAGCGCCCTTTTGGTCGCTCCATCTCTGTGACTCAGACCAGCTACTGGGCGGCCGGGGCCAATCAGAGGTCAGAGCCCCGAGCTCCCTCCTCACTTCAGAGTCTTTCCCCTGACCTTCACAACTCCTCCAAACACCCACTCAGCAGAAAAGAGACGGGGGTTAGCGCAGGGAGAGCGGCCGGGCAAGGGGACAGAGAAAGACAGGCTCAGTCAAATGAGGTTTGTTTGTAAAGTGCCCTCTTGACAGAGCGGCTGACTCCTTCATTTGGACATAATGGGGCCTCTCATCCATAGTGCTGCTGTTCTTCTTTGTGACTGTGGTCACTGGTCTATTAATAGAGGGATCCATCATCGTTCACATCATCATCATCATCCTTGTCAACATCACATGATGGCCTGATGGTGTTTTCCTCCGCTCCGCTCTGTAAATCCCAAACGGACCATGTTGATCTTTTAACACTTCGGCTGCTGATGTTTCTGACGGCTTCAACCTCATTTACATCTCACCGTGCGCTGCTAATTTGAAGGCTACAGTTCATGAGCTTTCTAATCAGAGATGCTTGATTGAGCCTGACACGCATCAGTGCACCTAATACTGCATGACAGCACTGATATCAGAGCATCTTCAAGGTCTGGAGTTCTGCCTTAACAGGAAGTGTTGAGCCCAAACTGTGCTGGGACTTGTTTTCAAAGACCTGGCAGAATAATTATGGAAGTAATCAAGTGTTATGGGAAGCATCTTGTAGAAGTAATAATACCCAAGAATTTCAATTTAGTTTCATTATGATGGGATTTATTTTTAGCTCTACCAGCAGCATGTCTCTAGAGATGGTGATGTCAAGCTGTTGGTTGGTCTGTCGGTCTGCTGCTTCAGTCCAGGATGAAATGTTGAGACAACTATTGGATCAGCTGCCGTGAACATTTTGTAGAGACACTCATGTTTCCCAGAGGACCAATTTTTACTTTGGTAATCCCCTGATTTTTCCTCTAGGGTCACTATGAGCTTCATATTTGTGTTAGTGTTTTTTTTTAACTTATCAGGTCCTACTGATCCCAAAAACTTTGGAGAAATAAAAAACACACACCAAACAAAAGTTCAGATTTCAGGAGGATAAACATGACGCTACAAATATTGATGAATTAGGAGGTAAAATATTCAAATACATTTAAAAAGGATAGGCTGTCTTATAAAAATATGAGAGGGGATTACTTAAAATACAGTTATTTTCTAAATTAATTTTCAAATGCTTCAAATTTGTGTAGATCATATTATACCGGCAGAATGTAATTGTTTTACAAGATTCAGTATTTGTTTATCAGTATTTGTGGTCATGTTGCAGACTCAGACCTTAACCGTGTCATGATTCATTCACATTATTGACACGGCACAGCCACACAAGCCTCGTCTTGTTTCTCTGGATCCTTCCCTTGACCGATGAAATGGTGAAACTTCAGCCACTCTCATATTTAATGTGAGCCTGTACGCTGAAGTTAGCATTTGGTGCAGCCTCACCGAGCTGCGAGCTTGGCTGTCGACTCTTAGTCTTGTTTATTTATCGTTTTTACTTTTTAAATAGGACGTATTAACATAATTTCAGCCCAAGTTTGACAAATTGCTGGACTGAAACCATAAACAACATCAGGCTTAACAGCAGACATGTACTAGACACAGTGATGGACACATATAAGTCTCAAAACGCTGCCAGAGCAAGTTAAAAAAAGATCATGCTGATCTTATGTGAGGAGATAGTTGGAGGGAAAAAGACTGCGCCTACGCCCATGCCCATGGCAATGTACCGAGGACACGCACAACACAGTGAAATCCAAATGAGCTGCAGTGGAAAATCTGTACATCTATCACTTGGAGACACATTTTATGTTATATGTCACGGAATTTTTTAAATTATTAATCTTTGCTTTTAAGTGTTCTGTGCCATGAAATCCATGCTGACACCAAACTAGTTTTTATGAAGTTAAAGCCTTTGATCATTTTAGAGTCAAATAAAGGACAACTTGTCTCCCTGGAGGATTTGTAACCTCTGTGTCCTCTGTGTGTGTCACAACCTCTTGCTCGCTTCTTGAGAAAAGGAGGGGCGAGTAAAAAGCCGGTTGAGCAGCTGCATGGTCTCACACACAGTGCTGTCAGTGGTCAGTTTAACTGCAGCACAGTCAGCAGAAGGAAATGTTGGTTTCTGTGAACCATGAATGCGTTACATTTGTACGCTTCATATCAACGTTTCTAAAGTGATTTATATTTGATCACACGCATATAAGCTGAGGTGGAGGACATGGTGGGTGATACCTAGGTGCGACACCTGCCAAGCTACAGGTCACCGCAGATGACTGCTCGAGACCAACAAACAACAAAAACGGTTGTTTTTTAGTGGGGCAGCACTGCATTTCCAGCAGCTTTCTAGCCACCACACATGGGTGCTTTTTTGAAACCTGTCATTATTTTTCTTTCAGTGATAGTGGCACAAAATGTTTTTGAGGTGAGACATCACCGCATTTCCAGCGGGAATAGAGCGACAAAAAGTAGTTGTTTTTTACAGAGACATCACTGCGTTTTCTGCTCCGATCGTGCCATTAAATTTGGTTGTGTATCACAGAGACATTGATGTGTTTCCAATGGGGATTGTGGCACCAAATGCAGGTGTTTTTTTACAGAGCCAGTACTCTGTTTCCAGCAGTAACCAACACAAAATCCAATGTCTTTTTTTTGAGGCACTGCTGCGTTTCCTGCCAGGATAGTGCAATGACGAGCAATTGTTTTTTACCAAGACATTACTGCTTTTTCTGACGAGATTGTGGCATGAAATGCGGTTAATTTTCAATGAGACATTACTGCGTTTCCAGCGGGGATAGTGGCACAAAAAGCTGTTGTTGTTTACTGAGACATTGCTGTGTTTCCTTCTGGTATAGTGGCACGAAATACAGTTGTTTTTACAGCAACATCAATGTGTTTCCAGTGGGGATTGTGCAACAAAATGCGGTTGGTTTTTACCAAGACATTGCTGCATTTCCTGACGGGATCACTGCACGAAATGCAGTTATTTTTTTACCAAGACATCACTGCGTTTACAGCGGGGATAGTGTGATATAAAGCATTTATTTTTTACCTAGATATCGCTGTGTTTCCTGCCAGGATAGCGGCATAAAATGTGGTTGTTTTCTACTGAGACATTGCTGTCTTTCCTGTCTCAATACTACCATAAAAAGCAGTTGTTTTTTTCCGAATCATCGCTGTGTTTGCAGCTGGGACGCTGCCACCAAAATTGGATATTTTAAGCCAAAACATGATTTTTTCTTCACCATAACAAAGTGGTTGTCGTGCCTCAACCTATCCACACATTTACCAGTGTTGTTGAAATGTAAAGATACATGAAGTTTTAATGTGTCTGCTACATAATAACTTACAAATGTAACGTATCCGTGGTTTGCAGATTTGCCAACATTTATTCTGGCGATTGGGTTGCTAACAGAAGTGACACTGAGCTCTCCTTTACAAGGTTTCGTGTCCGTCCTGCTCAGCGAACCTGAAACTGCCCTGTAGGAGCTGTGAGTCAGGTCGATGACCGCAGCTTCAGGGGGCGGCCTCACTCGCAGGCAGTGGGCCATGTTCTGCAGAGATAGAGGGGAAGAGTGGCAGAAAAAGTGTTAGTCAGTCAAAGTGTGGGTCACTGATGTTAGAGGTCAACATGTTTGTGTCCCATGGCTTCATTCAACCCTGTTTGCCTCCTCCTTCCTTTGCTCTGTCTCTGTTTATTGGCACGAACATGTAATCATGGTAATGAATGCAGAATGTGTTCTTAATGATCGTGCCCAATTCAGACTTACAAGTTAAAAGCCAGGGTGCCTGTAGCACAAGAGGACATTTAGCATAACAGAGGGGAATGTGGGGGTGAGAGTGTTGTGGCATGAGAGAACAATTGGCTCCAGATCTCTTTTCTCTGTGTACAGTGTGTGTGAGTGAGTGTGTGCGTCTCAGGGGAGGAGGGCAAAGAGACGCAGGGATATGAGATAGCAGACATTTTATCCGCACAGTCTTGAAGTGGCAAATAAAACACTGCATGAATTCCTCTCCTCCACCAAAGTCTGCACACATTTTGATCCCGGCGCGTTCGCCGTCTGCCAAGCTGCTTTGACATTT
Source organism: Epinephelus moara (assembly GCF_006386435.1). Taxonomy (NCBI): domain Eukaryota; kingdom Metazoa; phylum Chordata; class Actinopteri; order Perciformes; family Serranidae; genus Epinephelus; species Epinephelus moara. The sequence continues at coordinate 35,442,333 of NC_065523.1, read as the reverse complement.
CCCTTTGAGTGGGTCTTCTCAGTTATGGTTTGGCTCCGTCACACAGCCACAGCCGCTCGGCTATGTGTGTGTTTCCTTTTTGGTTCTTTATCTGCCACATGGTCAAAACATGGCTTTGGCTTTTATTAAAACAAAATGCCTCCAGAGTATTGCAATGTCAGCTTCCAGGGGGCTCACAATCAGCGGGTTTTTAGAATAATATAAATCATCAGCCCGAGAAGTTATTTCCCCACTTTGGAGGTTTTTGCCAACACAGCCTGATCGGAAAGCAGCTGCTGCTCTCACTGCAACCCACATCCCTTTGATAACCAATAAAATCCTCTTTATCAGAAACCTGTGTGAGAGGAACAGTGACAGCTGTTGTTTTTACATCGCTGTATTTCCTGCTGAGATAGTGTCACTAGATGTGGTTGTTTTTTTGCTAACACAATGCTGTGTTTTCAGCTGGGATAGTTCCTTGAAAAGTGATTGTTTTTTACAGAGATGGCCTAGTGCCCTGAAATGGGGCTGTTTTTCCTGAGACACCTCTAAGTTCTCAACTGGGATTGTGCCACAAAAAGCATTTGTTCTTTACCCAGACATAGGTGTCTTTCCACTGGGAACAGTGCCATGAAAAGTGGTTGTTTTTTTACCAAGACTTTGCTGCGTTTCTTGCAGGGATTGTGCCACGAAATGCTGTTGTTTTTTCCTGACACATCCCTGCGTTTTCAATTAGAATTGTACCACCAAAAGTTGTTGGTTTTTTTTACCCAGACATTGGTGTCTTTCCACCAGAGATAGTGCCATGAGAGGTTGCTGTTTTTTTACCTGGACATTACTGCATTTTCTGCCAGTATTGAAAAGTAGTTGTTTCCCAGATATCAGTGTTTTTCCACCGGGGATAGTGCCATTAAAAAGCGGTTGTTTTCTATCAAGACATCACTGCATTTCCTGCTGGGATAGTGCCACTAAAAGCATTTGTGTTTTTTTTTTTTACTGAGACATTGCTGCATTTTCAACTGGGACTGTGCCATCAAAAGCATTTTTTTAACCCAGACATCAGTGTCTTTCCACCGGGGATAGCACCAGGAAAAGTAGTTGTTTTTTACAGACACATTTTCTGCTGGTATAGTGCCACTAAATGCTGTTGTTTTTTCCTGACACACCCCTGCGTTTTCAACCGGGATTATACCACCAAAAGCAGTTGTTTTAAACCCAAACATCAGTGTCTTTTCACCGGAGATATTTTCACAAAATGCAGTGTTTTTTTTACAGAGACATCACTGCATTTCCTGCTGGGATAGTACCACCAAAAGCATTTGTTTTTTATCCAAACATTAGTGTCTTTCCACCAGGGATGGTGCCATTAAGTGGTTGTTTTTTACAGAGACATTGCTGTGTTTCCTGCTGGGATTGCACCACCAATAGTTTTTTTACCCAGACATCTGTGTCTTTCCACCGGGGGATATTGCCACAAAATGCTGTGTTTTTTTATCGAGACATTGCTGCCGTTTTTTGCTGGGATAGTGCCACAGAAAGTGATTGTTTTTACCGAGACATTCCAGCGTTTCCTGCTGGGATTGTACCACCAGAAGTAGTTGTTTTTTCACCCAGACATTAGTGTCTTTCCACAGGGGATAATGCAGCCAAAAGCGATTGTTTTTCATTGAGATATCACCGTGTTTCCTGTTGAGATAGTACCATCAAAGCTCTCTGTTCCTTTTCGCCTGTCAGCAGTTGTTTCTTGTCTCATACTCAGTGTCTGGTCCACTTCCTGGTTTCCCTCCTAGTCAGAGTCCAAATAAATACACCGGAAACTTTGCAGTGCTAGACACCGGGACGTCATAGTGATGCCTGACCAGGGAATCCCTTCAGGGGGGATATTAGTGATTGGGAAGGTCATGACCTCGACAGGGGTGACATCACTGGTCGGCACAGACAAAGAGGTGCAAGGTTCAAGTCGATGACAGAGGAGTGAGTAAGTTTAAGTCACACACACACACACACACCCTCAAACCTCATAAAGTAATATAAACAAACAGCAACACACTCAGTCATACAACACATGTGCTTTTAGTCTGTGACAGAAATCCTCAGGGATCGTCTCAGGTTAGTTCAGAGCAAAGGTGCAGTGCCAGCAGTTTCCAGGGGCAAACACTCACATGCAAGTTTTTCTGTCAACATAAAAGACCACAGATTCTCTGACTTTGTCTGCGTCGGCAACTCCTGCTAAGCCTCAGGGAGCCTTTGCGTGATCCTGTAACTGAGCGCCATTCCCAACGCCCGGAACGTCTTAAACAAGCCTGGACACGGACGCCCTCGAGTGAATCAGTGCCTGTAAAAATCATCCAACTCCCCCACAAACACCCACATATTTCATCCACTCACCCCTCCTCACACTCACACAGACACTCGCTCCACTCTCGCTCACAGTCACACTCTTACTCACATATGTAAATTGTGCACCACCTTGTACACAGCTCACAGTGCCCCCGTGCCTCGGCTCAGCCTGACATGTTTTTGTATCTCACCTCAGCTGACAATTACTGTTTGCGTGCTCTGCTCTTGGACGATGATCTCGTGCAGGATATATGCCGAGGTTAGCATTAAGAGCAGTCTGCAGGTCCTGCTGGGTGGAGGCAGGCAGAGACAACCACAGGCAGCACAATTAGCAGTTTGTGGTCTGCTGTGTGGCTCACTAATTACCTCACATTTAATGTAGTTTACCTTAAGTAGTGCATTTAGGAAGCTCAGCTCCAAATATAGACTCTCTATGGGCAATTTAAGAGTCTTGTTTGGTCACAAATCACTCTTTAATTGTTTGCATGGCAAAGTTGTTTACTGCTGTTTCAAACAGAAGCTATCTGTGTAGATATGAGGAGGCCTTCACAACGAAGAGAAACAGAGATCATTTACGTGATTTAAAGGAGTAGTTTGACCTTTTGGAAAACACACTTAGTAGCTTTCTTGCCAAGATGTTAGATAAGAAGATTCATGGCTGTACTAAACATGTAGCCTGTTCTCATTCCCAGGGTCAACAAATACTGATGCCTTACCCCTGTTTCCACCGAGTAGTCTATTGTGGATGGTACCAATGGAACCGTTCCTTACCGTCCCCATGTTTGGTCCCCCCTCTGCTGGGGACTGGTCAGAGGATGGTCACTCTGCTCAGGGCTGAGTTGTGTCTGGTTTTGAGGCTCATGTAACCACTGTTCTAGTCTCGCCACCAGACAATCAGAGATCTCCGCCTTCTGATAGTCTGGGGACACTCCTTACTAAAGTGTGTTTAACACACCGGCGAAAACGACCGGCAACAAAGCAACGCCTCTTGCATTTTTGAAAAGGACACGCCTTCTCGGAAATGTGCGCTCCCCCTTTTCTCGTCCGCAAGGAAACAAACACACAGAGAGCTTGAAAATGGATGCCGAGAGATTTAACTCCGTTTTATCAAATGTGTGCTCATCCGTGAAGAA
>NC_065523.1:35418987-35437680 GCF_006386435.1 Epinephelus moara | reverse complement strand
TGGCTACTTCCAGCAGGATAACGCACCATGTCACAAAGCTCACATCATCTCAAACATGACAATGAGTTCACTGTACTCCAATGGCCTCCACAGTCATAATGGACCAAAATCTCTGAGGAATGTTTCCAGCACCTTGTTGAATCTGTGACACCAAGAATTAAAAAGAGGGTCCAACCTGGTACTAGCAAGGTGTACCTGATAAAGTTTGTTTTGGTGCTGGTTGGGTGTATTTTGTGAGCTAATGCTAAGCTAAGCAAAGCAGCTGCTGGCTGTAGTTTCATATTTACTGACATGAGTGAAATCAAACTTCTCATCTAACTCCAGAAAACAAATTTGCCCACATCTGTTCTAATTATGTGCAATACATTTGTTTAACCTCTCAACTCGCCCATCAGATAACACGACACGGTCGATTTGAAGCAGGAAAAAACTTCTGTAGCATCAGAAGCCTTCAGATAGTTTTCCCTGAAGTGAAGAACAAACAACATGTTCCCCCTTCATATCTCACTCTGAAAGTTTGGACTTAGTCATCTTCACAGCGCCTGTCAAACAGTTCACTGCTTTGTCATTCCTCATCACCGTGTCAGTCCGAGCAGAGTCAGAGGTGTCCTCGTTTATTATCTCATCTACCTCCACAATCAAGAAAACTTTGTTACGCTGCTGCATCTCTGCAGAGCTGCAAATATTTGCTCCTCTGCTTTCTGACTAAAAATAATGCAGCACATTTGTTAGTGGAGCGATCCTAAACAAGTTCAGGGTTCAGCTGTTGCCTCAGAAAGCAGGATTTTACTCTTCAACATGAGAAAGAAAACGGAGAGACTGATGCACAGGACCTGATGTTTCCTGTCGTGGCTGCTCGCGTTTTTGAAGCACAGGTTTTAATGGGGGCTTTTGCTCGATGTTTCACTGTAAAGCGCGAGGACAGAAATAGCTAAACAATGCCTGGCGGCTACAGGCTCGCATCCATAATGACCCCAGCCTTGTGATTGAAGAGGCCCTCTCTAAAAGGCAGAGCAGGTGGAAGTGTAGGTGGTCTCCCCCCAGCACTCTCCTCACACTGCATATACACACACACACAGCTGCCCCACAACCTGCACACTCACATGCACACACACACGCTGCTGGTGTATGTGCTGCTGATAGATGTTTTTCACTTCTCTGCTTCTCTCTCAAACACAGACACACGATTTCACTGGCTCCTTTCATATCCTCACAGGTTTTAGCTTCCGTCCCAGGGGTGAACGTTTTGTTTCATCATTGTGGGGGGACACATTTAACTGGGGGGTTCAGGGGTCCCAACAAAGGAAACTTTCAGCGACAAACACTTAGGGAGCGTTCTGAACCACGTGTGTTTTCTTTTTACTTTCAGTATGTACTGTTGCATAGTGTGGCATCATTACTCACACAGTGTGGACACATTAGCCCACCTCATCGTGACAATGTGACCTGAACTTAGACCGTCTTGTGTAGCTGGCGCTGATAAGAGCATTGTGTACATGTTGCCATGACAACACCAGAAGTCACAGGTGAGATCCTTATGTGATAGTTAAACGGTTTTCTTATGCCGTTGTAAAAGATTTTGTGTACTTTCATTTTGGGATACTTCATGAGCTAGAGTTATCATTATGTCCATTTTAACTGGGATTGTTTAGTTTCTGCATACAGTCTTTTTGAAAATTAACCTAAAAATGACGGTTTTACATGTGTTGTAAAGTTATTTCCTTCGGTTGAAGCAACAAAAGTATGTGTTAGGTATAAAAAAAATGTATTGCTTGGCTCTAAATTCAAATTCGCTTTTTATATTACAGTTACGTTCGTCAAAATAACGCAGTAATTTTGAATAATTAGGCACAGAAAAATAACTTTGACCCTGTCCTTTGACCTGGTGTATCACTGAAGGCCACAGTAGCTTTGTCAAATGATGGTGGCATAAAAGACGACACTGCTTGGCCCCGTGAATCGAACATTTACGTTTAAAAAAACACCCAGATTGAACTGTTGATAGGAGCACTGTTCTCTACAGTTTCTGCAGGAAACAATTTCCGTACCATCGGAGAACTTCAAGCCTGAAATATCACCTCAACACAGAGCAGCGAACCTGGAGGTCCGAGCTAGCACAGCCTCTGATGCTAGCGCTAACAGCCAGCCTCGTCAAGCCGCACTCGACCAGGCGTTCAGATGCCAACTGAGGAAGTCTACGTGTGACTGACTAATAAACTCCCTTGTAAAATGATTTTAAGTAACCAAACCTGTCAGCATTGAGTAGGTACTCTGCTGTCGAAGTATGCTGCCCTGTTTTCTTTCTTTCTTTTTTTTTTCATAAGTGGTTAGTTACTGTTCCATTGCATATTGGTATAGGTACCCTGTATGTGTCTCCTATTTTAGTGTGTAGATCTGTTGCTCTTGACCTGTGATTATCTTCTTCTCATCTTGCACCATGCACTTTATGTAGTAGATTAATCGCCATTTAACACCTGTGAATATCCTGTTCTCATTTTGCACTATGTACTTTATGTACACATTATATGAAGACCAAATGAGACATGTGGGTGTTCTATCTGCCTCATTGCACTGCGTGCACTGTATGGGCGTGTGCACCTTGTATGACTGTTTTCTCTGGAACTGTGAGCACTCGCACTTTGGACGCTGTGTGTGCGTCGTCCCATGGATTTAAATGCACTCTCTTTTCTTGTACAGTTTCAGTCTGTCTTTTTATGTCTCTTTGTAATATTTTAATTTTTCTTTTGTTATTTCTTCTTTTGCCTGCCTCAGGGACTGCAGATGGAAACTAAAAAGCTATAATCTGGTGCAGTGCATCTTTACTCTGTTGAGTCCAGTGTTCTCTGTACATGGTGCATCTTTACTCTGTTGAGTCCAGTGTTCTCTGTACATGGTCCCTGATAAAAAAAAAATAAATGAAAAAAAAAAAAATGGATTGCAGACCAGTTTTGTTGGTAGAGGACAGGGGGACAACTGTGTCCAAAATCCAGCAGCTTTACTACGACACATCTGACAAAATTCCTTTGAATACTTTCACAGCAAAAGTTGATGCATGCGATCAATTTAGATGTACTTACTTAAATTGATTTTTTATTGTTTGACAGCCCTAGTTATAGTAGTTGCCAGCGTTGGTACAAACTGCCACTGCCCGCTGCGTATCATAACTCCAAGGAGGCTGCCTTTGTGCATCTGTGTCTGACGCCGACGTCCTACTGACAAAGCAGCAGTATTGGAAGAGTTCGGTTGTTGCCAGGGGTCCCAGAAATAGCTGCCACCCAGTGCGTATAATAGCGCCGCAAAAGACGCCTTTGTGTGTCGTATCTGATGCAGAAATCTTTGACAAAGCGGCAGTATTTTACAAGTTAGAACTGAGAACGAGCTGAAAGAGTAAAATCACTCAATAAAGCTGTTTCATGTTTTAAAACAATCTGCTTTGCGTGGAGGGGCAGCTGACGCAAAAACGTGAATGGTCCTATCTGGAGCCAGTGTTTGGTTTGTCTGTTCTGGGTTATTGTAAAAACATGGCGGTGCTCCCTATGGAGATAAAAAAAAGCTCATTTTAAGGTAACAAAAACACAGCGATTTTTATTTTCAGGCAATTATACACTGATGAAAACGTTCTTATTATATTATACTCCATTTCTGCTAATATATTTTCCTAAATCCTGCATACTGGACCTTAATTTCCTGCATACAGGTGAATTTTATGCAGCAGTTTATGGTGTAAGTGTTTTTAATTTCATTAAAGTTAACTGTTACTTTCATGTCTTTATTTGGGGGGGGGGTGCATATTCTAAATACTGAAGGGGACATGTCCCCTGCGTCACCCCTGAAATCTACATCTGTGACTGGACCCATTACACACTGTGTTTTTATGGCTTTCGTGACTGTTCAGAGTGATTAAAATCCATATGACCACTTTCTGAGATATTGATCTTAATCACAAACTCTAACTGCACTTGTTTCCTCTCACTGTATTCAACACTTTTAGTCTTCTTGTATCTCAGTCTGATGATTTCCCCGTCAAGCAGAGCAGCTGTAGGGAGCCATCAGCTTTCTCCTCTGCTGAGTAATAACCAGAGTTGTACTCTCAACCCATTGACGTTGTGAGACGACGATGTGGTGCAAGTGACTGTTTGAGAGTATCTCCGTTCATCTTTTTGAAACGCTGCAACGCCCCGCGACACTGAGGAGGAAAACGACTTTCAGTGTCAGATGTAAAAAAAACTTTAAAGTGCAAACTTGGCCGGCATCTGCGCACCTCTTTATCCCACCACAAGCACTCCATAACTGACTTCTCAGCTCAGGCTCTGCAGTTACTCACATAGAGGACGGTTCCAACTGTGTGCACGTGTGTGTGTGTGTGTGTGTGTGTGTGTGTGTGTGTCCAACTTTCATTTGATGTTATCAGGCTGTAACCCCTGCCAAGACCATGAGCATTCAGAATCGGTGACTCACAAACACTCTTGACATCTGATCCTGAATATATGGACATGTGTACGGCGGTTCAGAGTTGAAATAGAAAAATCTTTTGGTGTTTAATTGTGGTGTTGGGTGAGAAGATTGGTTTCTTTGTGCGCGCTGAGAGATAAGCACGGATGTTGTGTGTAGATGATTGCATGCAGGTGGATCCACACACAGATGTTTCTCTCTGCTGAGCGGGTCAGAAACACACACACGTCTCCCCATCTGCTTCCTTACCATCAAGTACACACACTCAGTATATACTATAAAAACGTCAAGAGTTATCAGCTAATTTTGAGAAACTCTGACTTAACTATTAACCAGTTCATGACGTTATGAGGCTGCTGTTATCTGACTGATCTGAATGTATTGGAAAGAATCCTCAACATCAGAGGGGTGAATGAATGAATTTCACCTTTAAGATGAAAGCTTTGAGAGAAAACAGATGTCACACAGTGACAAGTGTGACACAAAAACAGGAAGTAATGAGACTACAGATTTTATCAGTGGCTTACACAGACACTCTGAGGGTCAGGAGGGAAAATGAAAAAGGGGCACCACCTGTTTGAAAGTTAACTGTTATATAGTTAAGCTTTGTTTTTGCCCTGCGCTGACACCAGACTGGAAATTTAGCAAACCAGTGGGGCACTTGGACTGGGAAGACTATAGACTGTATAAAAGAAGTTGCTATCACCCATTAGGCTCGTTTCAGATGAGCCAGGCCTTCGCAAATTTGATCACTGGCTGCACAATGCATGCCAGGCTAGTTCTCATTCATAGCATTCGTTATGGGATACGCCTCCCTGCGTAGTCCTCACAAGCATTTATCTCACTACGCCAATCTTGATTGGCCACTGATTGCAACATCAGCATCAGGTGGATCTTTAGGAGCGTATCTCGATCTGTAGCACAGGCTAGCTAGCTTTACTGTCCACTTTCGGAGCCATAAGCTATCAGCTCCGCCGCCAGGTGCTAGCTGCCTCCAGTACACTTCGACCCTCTGGTCTTCACCAGACTGGAGAGTCAACCAGCCTACCTGTCACGGTGAAGTTTTATAGGCTAGCACACCCGCTAACGCTAACACTGTGTCTCAGTTAGCATGCAAGCCAATTAAGAAGATGCTAACATTAACCTCCTTCACACCACAGGAGACTCCGGGGCTCGACTCTGCATTTCGAGACACACACCAGGTGTGCTCGTGCTGCCTCGGACTGGAATTTGCCCGTCTGGCCGTCAAAGCCCCCGGGTCACGCCTCACCATAAAGAGCCTCCGAAGATGGCTAGCACGCCAAGCTAGTTTAAAGTTTAAAGCTAAACACTACTCTAGAATATATTTCATCCATCCATCCATTTTCATCCGCTTATCCGGGATCAATAATCTATTTGCCATCACTATGAACTTTCACCAACTGCACCAGAGCTGCCGTTCAAACTCCTGACCTCTATCTCTGCTCCTCTCTCTGTTGTTTACTGTACTTGTTGTTTCCTCTTCTCTCTATCCCCATTTCACTCTTAACTATCCTCCTTTACAACATGCACCTGTGCTTCAACCCCCTCAAAATAAAATACCGAGCCCACCATCTCTGCCCCCCTCCCCCGGATAACACAAACCACCTTGCCAATAGCCTTGATCAGAGGCACCACATGCTCACAACCACATTTGCTCACAGCAGGGGCAGCGCTTCAGACTGATGCATGCGTGAGTGTAGCCACTTAAACTGGGCCATTCAAAGCCATGTGGACCCAGCAGGTGCCTCCTCTATTTTCTGCATATACAAAACCGCCTCTTTTTACTCCGCTTCTTCATCTTCCTCCCTCTCCCCATGCTATAGCCATCCGCCCACATCCGTGTATCAATTAGGAAGGATCAGAGAGCAGAGCATTGTCCTGGGGCAAATCATCTGCAGCATCAAACCTAATCCCATTAGGGCTGAGTCTTTCACACAGGTTGGTGCTCTCCATCAGCTGACTGAGTGTCTCGTGTGGGGATGAATGCTTATTAAACGCCTGTCAGACGCTTTTCAGCTCGCACATACAGCGAGAAGGAAGCTGCATTGAACCTAAACTCTATTAGTATTGATTGCAATGTTTGCATCATCTTTTAATTCAGCTCAGATCACTGCGGTTGTCCCCGTCATGTCCCAGCTAACCTCTGTGTCCTTCCTGACAGACGTGACTTCCTGTGCTGCTGCGGTAGTAGGGTTTTCACACAGGATGTTGAGGGGGCAGAGAGGATGTTAGAATTCTGATCGCATCCTGTGGTCGTCTGTGTGTGTGTGTGTGTGTGTGTATTAGTATCTGCTGTTTAATTCACTGGAAGACGCCAATGATAAACGACAAACGTAAACTCTAATGTGAGAACTGATTGTGCCTGTGATAGTGCGTTCACCACTGCCATCAAAGGACACACAGCTGTAGGCTTCAGAATAATAACGTCTCATTTTCCACAGGTCAGCCTTTCCAACTCCTACCAGTTTAACACAACTGAGGTGTTGTATTTTGGTGGGTGTATGTTATATCTGACATTTTTTCTGATGCAATGCTTTAGAAATTTTAACACTTGTTTTACATTTGCTTCAGAAAATAAGCAAATGAGCTCGAGAAGTCTTACAGCTGTGTGACTGCAGCCTGCAGTGGTGCACGCAGAGTTCCCAAAGCTTGGGGAGAAATGTGAAGATGAACTGAGTCCTACAAAAACTGGAAAAATTACACATAAAGTTTGTTTCCACCCATGGGCGGATCACGACACAGTGGGCCCCTGAGCACAGATATGCAAAAAGCCCCACCAGCTCTCCTATATAGGAGCAAGACACACAGACTTCGTAGTGGTTTTGCGTCTCTACGTAGTACTGTACTGTAGAACGAAGCTGCACGCCCACATTTTCAGAACAAAACAGAACAGGCTGCAGTGAGAGTCTCTCTCCATGGGATATTTAAAAATAGCAGCTTTGTGCATTTAGTCCTTCTCAGGCAAGCTCAGGGGTTTAGTGTTGCTGGAGCCCACAGGAAGTGAGGATTAGAATATATGACCTTCACATAATCCGCTCCAAATTAATATATATAAAAGCTTGAAGATCCACTCATTACTAAAAGTGTGTGTCATATAAAAACTAAAGTGATGGTCAAAGTTGTCACAGTGAAATTTCAGGTGTGCTGATGGATTCACGTCATCAACTCATGCATTGAGTAACATTACAAGCTAACGTTCCACCTTAAAAGTTGCCGGCAGTCGGCCCAGTGAATGAAGTTATTTTTTCTCAGACTCCAGCTGCTGTGAGAGGCAGCAAAACATCCTTTTAACAGACTGCAGTGTTCACAGCTCCAACTTTTAGTACCAGATCTGTGTGTGCTAGGTACCCCAACAGAGGGGGGACCAAACATGGGGACGCTAAGGAACGGTTATATTGGTACCATCCACACTGAGGAAACGTACTGAACGGTATGCGTGGTTGAAACGGGACTTTTGTGGTCTTTTTGAGTCTCTTCTTGGCCGATACATGTTAATTTGAGTGACTTTTATACAGGTAAAGGCCAGGGGGCCCCTGACACTTTGGGCTCCTGGGCCTGTGCTCAGTAGGCCCGTTCAGTACTCCATCCATGTTTCCACAATCTTGCACAGATTTTTGTTTGATGGTCAGGAAGGAGCATAAACCATCTGACTGAGTACATACACTAGGCGACATATTGAAAAACTGGTCAGTAACCACTTGAGTTTGGTGGTAGTCAAATCCCACGAGGACGGTAATTGTCATGTGTTCTTGTACCAAAGCAAACATGGACGACAACCAGCAGCTTGAACTGTTTATATGCACTGACATTTGTGTTGAAAAGGCCAAAAAGGAGGGAGAAAGCCATAAACTTTATGAAAATAATGGAGGTAGTATTGGTTTTTGGACTTGGATTTTTGGAAGCAGACGTGACCATATTTGGATAAGAGGCTGGAGCTGTTTCTGTGGTTGTTTTGGGTTCATTTGCAGTTCCTTTGTATCTGGTCGTGGTCTTTATGTGTCTCTTTGTGGTCCTTTTGAGTCTCTTACTGGTCAGTACGTGTTCATTTTAGTGGTATTTTGCAAGTGAAGGCCAGGGGGGCCCTGACACTCAGGGCCCCTGGGTCTGTGTAGGCCCATTCAGTACTCCATCCATGTTTCAACCATCTTGCACAGATTTTTCAGTCTTTGATGGTCAGGAAGGAGCATAAACCTTCTGACTGAGTACAAAAAGTGGTTGATAACCACTGGAGTTTAGTGGTAGTGAAATCCCACGAGGACGGTAATTGTCATGTGTTCTTGTACCAAAGCAAACATGGACGACAACCAGCAGCTTGAACTGTTTATATTCACTGACATTTGTGTTGAAAAGGCCAAAAAGGAAGGAGAAAGCCATAAACTTTATGAAAATAATGGACGTGGTATTGTTTTTTGGACTTGGATTTTTGGAGGCAGAAGTGACCATATTTGGACAAGATGCTGGAGCTGTTTCTGTGGTTATTTTGGGTCTCTTACTGGTTGGTACATGTTGTTTTGAGTGGCATTTTGCAGGTAAAGGCCAGGGGGGGCCCCTGACACTCAGGGCCCCTGGGCCTGTGCTTAGTACGCCCATTCAGTAATCCATCCATGTTTCCACCATCCTGCGCAGATTTATTTTTCATCTTTGACGGTCAGGAAGGAGCATAAAGCTTCTGACTGAGTACAAAAACTGGTCGGTAACCACTTGAGTTTGGTGGTAGTGAAATCCCACGAGGACGGTAGTTGTCATGTGTTCTTGTACCAAAGCAAACATGGACGACAACCAGCAGCTTGAACTGTTTATATGCACTGACATTTGTGTTGAAAAGGCCAAAAAGGAGGGAGAAAGCCATAAACCTTATGAAAATAATAGACGTGGTATTGTTTTTTGGACTCCTGTTTTGACGTTTGGTTAGTTTGGCTGTCGCCATCTTGTTTGTTTTGGAGCCAAAGTGACCATATTTGGACAAGAGGCTGTGGAGGAGCGAGTGGTGGATCTGACTGAGAAAGCTGAGGACAGTATCAGCAGACAGCCGTTAAACTCAAAGCAGCCCCACACTTAATTATGCGTAACTGTAAGTGGCAGGCATCTCACCCAGGTAACCTCACCTTCACCATCTCCTCCTCCTCTGAATGACAAAGTCAGCTCATATACCACGTCACGTTAGACATGTTGATGTGTTCCAGTGACATATGCAAATGTAGCATGTTCTACAATACCAACATTTTCTTCTGGCAGCTGGGCTGCTGTGCTGTGTGGCGAGAGGAGCACTGTGAATTTGTGCCCAAAATGATGGGAAAGAAGAAATCAGGAAACAACAACACCCCCTCCTCTCCTGTCCCAAATCACAGGGATGATCACACGGGATTAAGATCACAGATGATCTCCGCAATCATTACAAATTACTCAAGATGCCCAGTAAATACTCGTCCCCTGCGAACAGAGCTTCAGACTTGTTAAAAATCTAAATAGCCTCAGATAGGTGGAGAGACATCACCATAATGGTTTACAGAGACCAGGAAGAAACAAACACAAAGCCAGGCGGCCAGAGGGGCCGAAACGCAGACAGACGGGCAGACGGGCAGGGACAGCAGCAGGCAAGCAGAGACCCAATGAGAGGACGCCGACAGGAAGGATGCAGGCCCACAATACCTCGTCTGCCAGAGAGCCAGAGTAACGGAGAAATAGGAAGAATGGCATGAAAAGAAAGGAAGAACAGGAGCCACGGGGTCAGACAGTCCGAAAACCTCAGACTGGAATACTTTACACGCAGTTTCCATTTCTTTTTCCACCCGTGCCATTGTTACCGAGCGAGGCCTGAAACGCCAGGTCTGGCGCTTGGCAGACAGCCTCGGTCAAAACAGGGGAAAGGTCACGGTTTTCCCTGACAAAGGGCCATTGTGTCAGAGGTGATTGTGTGATGATACCAGAGGGTTTTACAGGAATGCCAAGAACGTCTGTTTTAATGTATCGCTGTTTGTTTGTGCATCTCTGCCTCTGTGTGTGTGTGTGTGTGTGTGTGTGTGTGTAGTATTGCTGGTGTGTGCCATGGGGGAAAACGTGTGTGGGTGTACTCTAAGCCCTAGGAATAGCATTTGCGTTGTAAATGCTCTGTTTAAAACAATCAATATCCACTCTGGTTTATACACAGTAAAAGAGCATGAAGTGTGTGGTTTGATGTGTGTGTTTGTGTGTGGCTGTGCACTTGCGTGATGGGAGCCCTGATGCGGCGGGGTGAGTATGCGTGAGCGTGTGTGTGGGCTGCGGGGCCACCCTCTGATCGTCTCCTTGGCAGCCGCTGTGCTGAAGTGCTCTCTGGGTGCTGAAGAGGCCTCCCAGAACGAGAAGAAACGCACACACACTCCAAACTCTTTATCCGAGCCGACAGCCTCTTTTTCTTCTCGGCGCTCGGGCTTGGAGCGGCGTAGCCTAGATGCATCTCTGCAACTTGGTGCCATGTTGTGATGCACGCACACTCACACGCACGCCCACGTACATGCGCACACATGAACCCAGCCCAGCTCCCTCCCTCCCCCTGTTCGCCTCCCCCTGTGTTTGATGTGGTCTTTGGAGAACCATGTTTAAAGAAATTCTTCTCTAGCTTTGAAGTCGCTCTGTGTTTCCCACTCTCTTTCTGCTGTGTTTCCTCTTTTATCTTCTGACAGTTTGCAAGTTGGGAGGGAAACAGGCCGGTGCGGAACAAGATACTCGCCCCACATACGCTACTCACCATGTGTTGTACCTGTGAACTTGAGAAGTTTCTCGAGTAGCAGCTATTGTTTCCTGTAAGATACGGGTATACCCCCCACCTCTTGCCAAAACACTGCGGTCGCTTTCCACAAAGAGCTCCTCTTTAAACAAATGCCTCGGGAGCAAAGTTTTGATGTCATTCTTGGCATTTATCAAACGCCATTTTTGAGGGAAGCGGCGCTCAGCCACGTCTGGTATGCTTAGACAAATATGCAGGGTGTCAGTTTGGCTTCTTGCTCCACAAAGACACAATTACTTCAAAGCATTCATGTGTAGCTGAGGCCTCTATAAGCTCCGCTCACTCACACACACCTATACATAAAAGTCATTGACAACACCGGGTGGAAAATTCTCACTTCAAACATGCAAGAACAAACAATCCACTGATGCTGACGTGCCCTTTTTCAGACATGAAAATTACAACACATGCTCTGCTCAGAAAGGTTAATGAGAAATTAACTACATCATATGATGCAGATGTTGCAACACTTTGATGAGTGTTTCCATAGAATCAGGTTGTTGTGCAAAGGCACAGCTGGGGAAAAACAACACAGCTGCAATAACTGAGTAAACTGTTGAAGGCGACATTAGGTTGGGAAATGTTTTCATTCTTTGTAGATGGAGCAGAAAGTTTATGTAAAAGCAAGTTGTCATGGAGGAGATTAAAGGTCCAGTGTGGAGGATTTAGGGGCATATTGGCAGAGATGGAATATAATATAATAAGTATGTTTCCTTTAGTTTATTGTCACCTGAAAGTAAAAATCATTGTGTTTTTATTACCTTAAAATGAAGTGTTTTATATCTACATAGGAAGCGGGTCCTTGTCTACAGAGTCGGCCATGTTGAACCACCATCTTTCTACAGTAGCCCAGAATGGACAAACCAAGCACTGGCTCTACATAGTTTTTACCCTTGTAAATCACTGGGTTTGTGTGTTTTGGGAAGGAAGAGACCTCTGCGGATGACTCGGCTCCTGGTAAAAACCCCTGAACAATGAAGACTAAAGGAATCTTAACCAGGACTTCACACTTAGCACACGGGAAAAGTTTCAGCTAGTTGCTATCTTGAACGCAAAAGCTCAGTTCAGACTAAAGATTCACAATGAAACAATGCACCGTTTTGCAACTTTCTACAAACCTGCCATTTCACACCAATGCAACTAGATGAGATGGTGTATCATGTTTATGCAACAACTCTCTGTTCTTCTGTTCTGATTTGCAGCTTTTCAGACTTATTTTGTGGCTGAATATAATTTGTAGCTTCTTAGAATATGAATGAGGATAGTGACAGTGAGATACTGGTGACAGCTGCATTTGTAGCAGAGATGAAACAGCAAAAGACAGAAACAAAACCAGCATCAGATGGACTGTATTCATAATATAACATGTACATACAGCAAGCAGCAGTGACCCACTGTCCGACACTGGCACACTGTGAGGACGGAAACAGAGGGCTCCGTCCCCGCTGTCTGTGGTCATTTTGACTTGACCAGTGGGCTTCACTACAAGCTGATTGGCTGTTGAAACAGGTGATGAGCTTTAAAATCAGCTGCTGGTGATTTGACCAGCTGAGTGTCAGGTGACACCATCAGCCGGCTTGAGTCGAGCTCAGACCGGCCAGTTCGCACTACTGCAACTTTTCTCTGCAACGTTCTAAAGCGGTTTCGTCTCGTCATGCCAATGGTCGGTTAGAAGCAACAAAATCCAACACACGTGCTCCTTTTAAAACATCATGCTTTTTTTGTATAAGGAGTTTGTATAAGTCAATCATTTAATCATGTACTCTACTTTAAAACACAACCTGTGCACTCGCAGGGACTCTGAGATCTTATTTGCTTCAGCTGACCTTCATCTCAGAGGTCGGCAGAGCCCACATCAGTGTTTACAGAGTGCAAATGATTAATTATGCTTGTGATCTGTGTAGGCTTTATGAAACCAAGCAACATCTGTACAACTCATTACTCGTAGAATATGATTTTCAGCAGTGACTGTTTGAGGGGCAGGGGTGAAAAAAGAAAAATGGGCACCAGCTGCATGTGGTGGGGAAAGTTTTATAGCGAAGTTTAAAGGCACCGTGCATTGTCTTTTATTCACCATTGGACACTTTTGCTGCGTTCCTTTTAAATATGGGGACACCAAGAGCACCAAGCCCCCCCAGAGTGCACCACTGATTTACAGCACATGTGTCAGGCTAGAAAACAGGCTGCTTTATGTACTGCTGTGATTCTGCTGTTGTTAATGAAAGGAGGAATCTGAAGCCTCCACTCTTTAATTAGTCAGCAGTTATAAAACGTTCTTCAGTCTCAGGGTCAGGTCGAGTTGTGTGATTTCTAATCTGGTGGATTTATTCATGATTAAAAAGCATAACGAGGAGTAATAGCAGCATCCTTTAATAGACTGAACACTCAGGCATGCAGAGTTGTGGAAACAGAACATGGAAGTACAAACTCACGTGACAGTTGACCGTTCCCTAAACCCTTCCAGCTGTTGCCCAATCGTAGCTTAGCAACCGTAACCAGGCACAGCAGGCCTGTCGAGCTTTGGATTCCTCCACATGTTGAAGGTGTGAATGAGGCTGTTGTCAGAGTGATACATGGCATCTAAAGAGTTTGAAGCTGGTGTCTTTTTATCTTTCTAATATAAAATGGTGTAAACAGAGTGTTTGTCTGATCTACAGAGTGCTGCAGGGATGTTTTCTGTAGGCTGACAAGGAAGTTAGGGTCAGTCTGGTTCCCTCGTCAAAAAGCCAGGGGGGATTTTATGTTGGATTGTGAATTACTGAAGAAAATAAACTGTGCCAAACAAAAGTTTCTTGGAGGTACAATACGCAGTGGGTGGTGGCAGTTTGTTATGACGCTGGCAACTGCTGTAATATAAAAAGTGAGGTGAGGTGATGGGTCCAACAAACTGCGGACTTTCACCTGGGAGACCACTGTTTGTTTCCCGTTTGAATTAAAAGCCAAACTGTGTTCTTTTCCTAAACCTAACACATGCTTTTGTTGCTTAACCTGAATGAAATAAACATAAAAACGAGGTGTTTTACATACGTTGTCAGTTTGTAACAAGCAAAAAATTGAGACGCTGTCCAAGAACGTCCAAAACTGATGCAAGCGGGTGCTTATGAGACTTATGTGTTTCGTTCAACAAGATAATCTTCACAAATGAACACCACTTTTCTGATTTTAGAAGCCTAAATCAGTGCTAATTTCGTTGATATAAACTATGCCGCAAATTTTTCGTCAATACCCTATTTTCCATGACGAAAACAAGAGAATGGCGAACTAAAATTACATCTTGATAATAAAAACTAAGATGAAATCAATGCTTCATTTTCACTGACAAGATGAGACGTGATGAAAATGTCAGTGGTGGACTATCGGAAAGCTGAGAGCAGCCGTGCTTGTAATTATTTTCAAATGCCACATGAGCGACAGGCTGGTAAACGCCAGTAAATAGTCAGCACCAGGATCTTTCAGCAGCCAGCAGAAACAGTCAGACCGGAGCAGCGTCACCCGATAGTGAGAGTTGTGAGCTGTAATTCAGCAGTAAATAATCAGCTGTCAGTCTGGAGTTTATTAGTTGCAGTGGTGGCTGTTAGCAGCTAGCTCCACTTGTTAGCCGCTGAATGGCAGCAGAGCAAGCAGCCACTGGCGGCCGGACTTCACAGCTTCACCCCGCAGGACTCCACTCAGTCCGGACTGGAGAAGGTTTCTGGGTTGATGGTGTAAGTAAACAGTCTGAACTCAGATCAGTTTTCTCTGACAGAGATGAAAGTTTAGTTTGAATCACCAACTCTGTGAGAGGACAACAGTTTAAACCTCCAGACTAACATGTTGCAGGTGACGAAAGAATTCAGGATAATGGATAAGTCAGAGTTTACAATGAACCTGGGGACAAATCCTAGTTGTCTCACATTAGTTATTTGTGGTGTCAAAGTTTTTGAGAGCATAAATAGTCGGTAAGTGTGTGCTCGTAAATCAGCCCTTAACCTGTCAATCACTGCTGGAGAAATGACAGTGTGCAGAAATTATTTGTAGCTGTGGAAGAAAATGTCAAAATGTAATAAATAAGTCAGCTTGACATGAAGTTTTCAGCCAGCTCACAGCTTTTGAACCGTTAGCTTTAGCTTTAGCATCATCTAAAGCTGATCAAATCTACTAGCGACACACACCTGATGTCCTCTTCAGGGCCACTTTATTATCATTACTGAGCTGCCGCAGCCACAATCACCCCTATCCTTCCTCCGTGGCAACACAGACAGACAAACAGGAAGCAGCTGTTGCCAGGGAAACAGCCAGAAGGTCTGCAGTGCTACAGTGTGGCAGAGAGTGAGAGTGAGGTAAGAAAAGAGAGAAAAATGTGGAGGGAAAAGGACGGCTGTGGTGGTGGAATCTAATTAGGCTGTGACAGGGGATAAAAAGGGATATTTCCAGCCTGCGTTGATAGAGTGAGAAAACGTGTGTTTTGTGTGTGCGTGCGTGCATGTGTGTATATATACTCTCATTTGCGCAAATACTGTACCTGCGTCTGAGCCTGGGAATAGGCGGACTGACGCACGGAATGACAGACAAGCTTTGGAGTCCTGGCAACCCGGCTATTTCTCTCTCCCATCTCCATCTCCATCCTCCCACACCCCCACACCTCCTCCTCCTCCTCATCTCTAATCCCTCTGTCTCCTCTCTGCCATCTCTCCTCCACGTCTGTCTTCTCCCTTGGCATATAAAGTGATTGCATATGGATCGTCACATAATCCGATTCTGTCACTGAGAATAGCTTCGCCTCTTCGGATCACTTAAATTAACAGGTTGGACCCAGAATCATTACCTCAGTGTTCTCGGTGCTGCCGCGAAGACTCACTGTGGGGATTAGTTTCACAGAGGCTGACGCGGCTCTCACCTGTGAAATGGTGTTACGAAGTGGATAGTCTGGTTTTTGGATCAACATTAAAGAAGCCGCTCGCTCCTCTGGGCCTTTACTCAGCAGCGTCATACAATGCAAACCCCTACGAGCTAATTTTAAGGCCACCTGACTTTGATCTTGTGCCGAGAAAACAAACAGGAATCTATCAAGAGCACTTTAAAGCTTTTTATGATTGAGTATACGTACACACACGTGCACACACACACACACACATAGAGAGCAAACAATAGCCGTGTGGAATCAGATAGCACAGAAAGGAATGTCACATAATTCTTTATCTGATCTTCATCTCACCTGTGTCATGTGTCACCTTCGGCTGTCCCAAAAGACTAGAAGTTAGATTTCTGCTGTATTTTCTTGCCCTCAAGGAGTTCAGTTAACACAATGCAGCTTCCAAAGAAACACACACACACACACACACACACACACACACACACACACACACACACACACACACACACACACAGCTTCTGGATTTTTCCCTTGTTTTGAAAAATAGCCTTTTCATGTCCCTGTAACTTTCCATCTCTCCCTCAAAAGGACTGTATTCTCATTTTCGCTCTGCTTGTCCTGGTCAGCAGCCCTGATGCTTTCACAATGGATTTACGAGAAAGGCCCTGGAAGCAGCGGCTGTTTGTGGCAGGATGCCGAGTTCAATACACTCTCACAGTGCCTTCAGCAGAGGTAGTCGCAGCGCGCTCCGAGGCACTAACAGTTTTGTGAGAAAAGATTTAAAGGAACACATCAAACACAAAATGATCATTTGTATATTAGTTACTCATCCTGTGTTACGTTGTGAAGGGAACTTGTTTTTCCTGCGTGTCTCCAAGGTGAACAAAGGATCCTAAAACCAGAGGTGTGGACTTAAGTCACAAATTTGATGACTTTACAGTCCACAGAATAAAAAGACTTGACTTGGACTTGAGCTTTTTGACTCGAAAATACTGGGAAAGAAAAAGATATTAAGATTTTTCCAACATGAGATGAGTAAGGGGCTGCACACATGCCACTTTTTTGCGCCCTCAAATACATTGTTTTCTATGTGGACGTGCAGCAGGTGCGCTCAAAAGCCAGAGCCCGGTCTCACTCTGAAGTTGTTGAAATCCGGCGCTTGGGCAGTGACTTGTGGTGTCAGAAACTAACGTAAAAAGGCATCCTTTAACATTGGCATGATACACGGCCGGTTACCGTAATAGTTTAACAGCGCCTCGCTGACGATAAAAGAGATGACGTGGGGCGTTTTTTCAACTCGAGGAGTTCAGAGCACTCCGGCAAAAACGGCAGGTTCCCAGAGCGCAGAAACACAAGGTGTGTTGCAGCGCAAAAACTTCAAGCAAAGCAAAAAGCTTCATACTTATTAAAAACAATTACAAAAGCTTTCTGTGTGATCGGGCTTTATACACATTTCTTTGGCTTATGGCCTCAAACGCATTGTCTCACGGCATGCTGGGAAACTCCACCCATTTACCCCCAACACACCACAGTATAGGGCTGCTCGATTATGGAAAAAATCATAATCACAATTATTTTGGTCAAAATTGAGATCACGATTATGAGGCGCACGTGATGACTTATATTGTTTACATGATGGCATTTCTGTCTCTACATGGTCGCACGTTTACAATTCTCCTTTGCTCTCTGTATCGCGCACGGCGGCGTTCGGCCCCGATGCGCGCACGCACACACACACACGTGCACACACAGACACAGACCAACCTCTCTCGCTCTCCCTCTGCCATTTTCCACACGCTGTTTTTGAAATCTTCCGCGATCGCCTGCCCCTCACATTATTCATAGTTCACCTACTTGACTGGCTCGTGGAGTGAATAGAGGAGAGGAGGGGCGGTATTGCGCATGTGCGGCTTCCGTAGGAGACAAAATAACATCTCTAGGCGTCCGTGACCAAAAATCATTTATCCTTGATTTCATTAATTTTGAAATCGTTGACCTCAAAATCGTAATCGCGATCACCAGACGATTAATTGCACAGCCTTACCACAGTACGTTAAGTGCACAATGATAGTGTCGTTTATTGGCCTTAAACTAATTAGGCGACATGGGCTTTATAACTTTAAGTCAAGTACACTGACTTAACATACGAACAATATGTCAGGCGCACAAGGGGTGAGTTTTTGTGCAGAGTGAACATAATGGGCTCTAGTTTCGCAGACCGGACGAGGCGGGAGCGCAGCACACCTGTGCTTCGCCAACTGGGTGTGGCCAGGCGGATTTTGCAAGTTTGGCACACCGTGCGCCTGGCGCAGCTACTCCTCTTTCCCACCTCCGTCCCTCCTACCTCACACCAATCAATTGAGCCCCTCTCCTCGCCCTTAAATGCGCCGGGCGAAGGCGTAATGAGAGTTTACTCAATTCGCCATGGCAGAAGAGAGCAGCAGCATCAGACGGCCAAACTTCTCCCAGGAGGAACCTGATGTTTTGATCTGGGAGGTCCAAGCTCGCAGTGTCCGAATATACGGAACTGCGAGCAGACCTCCACGGGCTGATGATGCAAAGGTAGCCTGGGAGGAGGTCACCACAATTGTAAATCAATGTT
>NC_065523.1:35387974-35418557 GCF_006386435.1 Epinephelus moara | reverse complement strand
GAAACTGTCACTGCGCCAAGCTGGATCTGTCGACACCTCCCCCTGCTGCGCCACCAAACCCATCTCAGCGTACCTCGGTCTGCCAAACTACCAAACTGAGCGCGCCTCGGGTTGCGCTGCTCGAAACTAGCTCTGCGTGGGGTTCGCCACCCTGCGCCACCCTGCGCCACCCTGCGCTGCGCCGGGAAACTAGAGCCCAATGTCTTTTTGTCATGTTGACAATCGGGGGCATTTGTGTAGACTTTACATTAAAGTTTTGTACCATAGATAAATTGGGGTTTACAGTGTAGTTGTTGAGACCAAAGTGGTGGACTGACTGACGAACTGACATCACCACACCAGCATGTCTAAAAATTAAACTCCTATCTGACACAATCTCAACAGTGAGTTTACCACCTTCAGAAAAGCAGCAGTTACTGCAGCTCGTTACACTGTGAAGGAGTTCAGATTATTTTGTCCACTACCTGCTCATTGACTTTGCAGTGTTAGTTGTCTGTTTGTGGTGTTCAGCTGATGCAACAGAGCCTGCGGCAGTGTTATGATTATCTGGAATCATTTTCCTTTCCAAGACACACACGCACACACACACTAACAGGAGTTTTCAGAAGTCGAGTCATCAGGTTGAAGTTTGTGTACGTCAATGAACGATGTTGCTCAATCGCCTCACAAACCACAAATCAAGGAAGCTGTGACCTCAGCAGCTCTGTAGATTGTACAAATGAGTGCAGCAGGAGAGCTGTAGGAGACAAGTGCAATGTTTAAGGAGGAACATTTTCCATAAAGAAAAAGAATAATAAGAATAGCCTCCTCATGTGAGTCATGAGTTTGCTTCTATAGAGGTGTTTCCATTGGAAGAAGGTGGTGGTGTTAGACATGTAGGGTGTTTTGCCTGATGTCTTGATACAGCCATCGTCAAAATGTGTTCATGCTGCTTAGAATAAATTCACCCATTCACTGTGTTGTTACGTGACTCCAGTTTGTTTACTAGTAGACACAGTATGTAAATGTGTGAGTAATCTCTAAACAAACTGTGATGACATAAAATGATGATAAACCACTCGATCATCTCAGCGTCGCCCCTTTTCAACACTTTGCATCCCACGCCTCCTCCGCATGCAAAGATCATGGGTGGATCTGACCATCAACTTTGTTATTTTTGGCCGATTTCAGTGACTAAAAGGCTAAATATAATGATAAAAGGAAGTGATATGTTTCTGTTTTGAGCCACGACGTCAATATCAAGTGAAGATCAGCAGTGACACGAGACAGATGTCACGCACACAGTGAAGTAACCTTTTAAAGCAACTTCTGATGCTACAAAAAGGTTTATTTCAGAATACAGATGTTCATCAATATATTCAATACACGTAGAATTTATTATAATTACATAAACTTTATTAAAGTAAAGCAAAAACAATATGTGTTATGAGTGTTGGCACACCACAGAAAATTGTGTTATCAACCACCCAACCAAATTTTAATGGTTAAAAAGATTTCCACGTGCATAAAATTAGGTTTCAAAATCATGAAAAAAAAGAGCAGTACTCTCTGATCTTAGACGCTGGGGGTGTGTCTCCTGAAGGAGCTGAAACAAAGGTTCAAGCCACAGACTCTTGTTAGCAGCTAACTCAAAAACACAGAGCACCCACACAGAGTCGAAGAACGAGCCGCAGCACAGCTACCATGGATATATTAAGGGTGCTTTCACACCTGCCCTGTTTGGTTCCGCTCAATTGAACTCAAGTTCGTTTGCCCCCTCAGTGCAGTTCCTTTGGGCAGGTGTGAACACAGCAATCACACTCAGGTGTGAACACACCAAAACAACCAGACTGAGACCTTCTTGAAGAGGTGGTCTCAGTCCGGTTACAAACGACCTCTGGTGCGGTTGGTTTGTGGTGAGAAGGTGTTCCGACCTGGATGTGAAGCAACTGCAGTCACATGACACATTGTTTGGGTTAAACATGAGCATGTTACAGTCCTGGAGGATTATTAATGTGCACCTCCTCCTGTACTGCCTTAATATGCACATTCAGCACATCCAATGCATCAAAACATTGTTTTCTAGTTGGAGCCGCGCCTCGTTTTCAAACTGTATGGTTTGACTAAAATGAACAATGACAGCAATATAGTCCACGATGAGCAGCGCTAAAATCAACCTGCGTAGTTGTCCCTCCATTGTGACATTAGAAAGTGTCACATTTATCTTGCAAGTGTACTCTTCTTCAACGTTTGCTTTACTTCCTGGATTTTTCCCACATGGAAATTCTGACCAATCAAGAGCAGCTTTCTCACACAAGGCATTTGATCTGGTCCTCTTGTAAATGCTGCGGTGAGAACACGAACCAACTCTAGGCAATTATACAACTTTGGAACAACATGAGTCCCTGATTCAGACCAAAGGAGACCACTCTAGGTCTGAGAGCACCCTAAGAGACATGGATACAGCACTGGCCGTGAGACCCCGTTCATTCATATAAAAGTTGCTCAGTGGCACATAAAGCCAAAAAAGCTTTGTTTTTGTGGTATGAAATTACCCGTATGATTGGCGCTGCAACTGCATCATTGGGAAGAGCACACCTCCCTGCCCTTCCATGTGCCTATAGACCACTTCGGAGTCGACGTCACGCTTATATCACCGCAGTTACCTGGTGGCAGAAAAACACCGTAAATACCTTGTACATCAACGGAGGAAAACAGAGAGCTCACGGGGAAAATAAAGATAAAAGAAGAGGAAATGTTTTGTTGTGCTGTTGGGTGTCAGAAAACAAATGGTAAAAACTGCAAACTTAATTTTTACCGTATTCCGTCATTGAAGATGCCCTTTGAGGCGAATAGGAGATGTTTATGGTTACAAGCTATTAAACGTACGGACTGGAATGATGAAACCATCCGTAATTATTGACTATGCAGTGCCGATTTCATATCGGGTAAGATTTTCTCAACTGTTTATCACACACAAAGATGTAGTCCATAACGATAAATTAGTAACGGCAGCACTCACAAAAGAGGCATCCCCAGTAGGCTATACCATTGACTAAAGTTAGCAACATTAGCGTGTAACGCTAGCATGTAAACAAACTAAATTGCTCATAGACAGTTTAATTAATCCCTCGGGGGGGGAATTTCAATGTCACAGCAGCAATTTAAAATACACAAAATAGGAGCTGCTGCAACAGGCTGCCATTCACACAGCGCCAGGAAGGTAGGCAGGTTATGATTGTTCTGTTTTCTGTTAACACAATGCCACATTTTATTGATGTTTTGGGGGTCGTTTTGACTTCCTTTGAGGCCACTGCGTGCACGTCCCCGGTTCCGAGGTCATATGTTGCCCATGTCTGAGGTCTGACTAGCGAGGTTACATTAAACAACACTTACCCAGCCATACAACTGCTGTCAGTATATAGTTGGTAGACTTATTCAGAATCGCCCACGTCTTGCACATCATTGTTTTGTGTCCTTGTCGCTGGCTAGGTAGTACTTCGGTCCGTAGCGCACAAAAACCATCAGATAAATCTCGGTATTCAATATCTTGGACATGACCACAAAGTACAAAATTATGATAAGCATCAAGGGATTAATATGCCTTGAGTTTTTCATGTGTATAAACGCTGGGTTTCTCCACAAGATATAAAAAAATGTCCGGCCACTGTAGCTTCGGCCATTTCGTTGGGACCCAACAGAAAGTACAGGTCAGGAAACCTCACTCCGTTGCTAATTGTTAGCTTATTACAGTAAGCTAACTTGTCTTCGGTTGACAAACCCTTAAAATAATCCGAGGAGGCGTATGGATCTTCCATATTCTTTATGATTCTTGATTTTTGCGCTCCTGCCTGTACTGTTGACAGTGGAACTGTCACAGTTTCTGCCACCAGTGAGGCCCTGCCCACCTCACTGTTTACCACCACCGAAATGGTCTATATGGAAAGCCTTAATTTGGAGAGAGCACACCTCTCTGCCCTTCCATGCGCCTACATGGAAAGCCTGAAGCAGGGAGAGCGGCAGCAAAGACCCCCCGGGAACAGAACAGAGCAGTGTCAATGACAAACAGAAATGACATTAATAAGTCAGACACAACATGAAAAGGAGGAGCTGGGGTGGAGGCAGGTTGCAAAGCAGCTTGCAGAGGAAGCAGCAACAGGAGCAGGCCAGAGCAGTTTAAATAGGGCGCCCTGAATGAGATTCGCCAATTGGATAGAAAGGAATCATGTGATTGATCAGCTGACTCCCTTCCATCAATCAGCTGCTCCATCCGTTGACTGGGTTGTTTGAGATCAGCTGATGTAGCTGGGATGTGAGCTGAGCTTGACATCGTGTCCTGTTCTATTTGATTTAATCACATAAATGATGCTTTCTTGGTAATTTTAGAATAACTGGACTCAGCTGGTTGTAATTGAAAAATGCAAACCTGACAACAGACCATATAATGTCTTTAAGTGCTCCCTCTTGTCCAAATATGGTCACCTCTGGCTCCAAAACTCCAACATGATGAAAGTGCCAAACTCCAGGCTTCAAAACGGGACACCACAAACCAACGGGTGACATCACGGTGGCTACGTCCATTATTTTTATACAGTCTCTGGTTACACTCCAACTCTTTAGATCGCTCTAACTGTTGCAGGACTGCAGCTGAATGGATGTTAATATTTCACACCCCATTCTCAGTTATAAGTTTGACCCAGTTCTTCGTCAGTAAGATGCCGCAGCGACCGGCAGCAGTGGTGTGAAGTTGTTTGTTTCTGTTTGCATCAGTTTTTTTTTATCAGCTTTATATCTTCTCCAGATTTGAAGCGCTTTGGTTTTTTTGGGGAACTGTTGTGCAAACCAATTTCCTTCTGAGGACAAATAAGGTGACTGACTGATTGCTTCACGCCTTAAACTCAAGTGATTCTTCATGCTCTGGCTCCTCGCCCACAAATTTCCTACTTTCCAGAGAACTTGGTTTCAGTTCAAGTATCTAAAGTAGTTTTAAAAATTTATTTTTACCCTGTACTGACATGTGCTGAAATAGATGTCTAAAATAGCCCTGATACTTGTATAAACTTGTGGTATGCTTTGATAGCAGTACAAAGTGTTTGTCTCACACGACCGCTACCAGTAGGCTCTTTAAATTAACTGTAAGGGTCTCACAAGCGGGACTAATCTGAGCCATCAAAGTTACTCACACCAGGTGAAAACCCCTCTGTCTTTCTCTTTCTGTGTGTGTGTTCTCTGACCCGGTTAATGTCTGTGTTCTCTCTTTGACCCGGAGGACCACACGGATGTCAGACCACCGCGGTGATGATGTCAGACCACCAGAGATGCTGAGAACAACAACATGAGAAAGAGAGAGGTGAGGAGAGGAGCAGGGAGGTGAGGAGGGAGAAGCTCTCAGTGCCATTGGTGAGTGTAACCGAAAGTCACCCATGCAGAAAGCGCTTCAGTTATTTTGGAGTGAGGATATGAAATCTAGATTCAGGCTCAGGGACAGACCCGACTTTTCATGTCGTACATCACTGAACAATGCTGCTCTCTGCTTTGTTAACCACAAGGCCGACGAGATCATCTCTGTCAGTTAATTATTTGTATTCACTACACATGAACCGTATGGTTCACCATAAAGCTGAAGTGGTTAACCAGGCTGACATTACACAGTAGCTTGGGTGGAGCTATTGATGAAGGCAGCATTCTCACATCAACTTGCATGTTGTGTATGTTTATGTGTGTATTTTTAAGGGCCCATGACAGATGGAGAAATCCCCCTGTGGAGCGTCACTCAGGGGAAGTCATATTTCCTCCCTCACATGGTTGTCAATCACGGCCCTGGATTCCAAAACACTGCCATCACTCAAAACAAAACAGCGATTATTTACATCCATGTTTTGCGTATGTTTGTGTTGCCCTGTTTGCATATGACATGCATCAGCACCTTGAACACATTATTTGCATATGTCAAGAGTGTGTTTTTGAGTCTGGGATGAGTCGCGCGATGTGCATCCTTGTGATTCAATGAGTCACGGGTGAAAACCCAGAGCACCACTCCGGTCCCCCGACTCATACGAGGGGCATCTCCGTGGACTTTTCAAACAGGATATGGGAGAGTTGGAGCTGCTCCTGTGGATTCAGACTTCTTACTGTTTATGGCAAACATGTCTCACTTCCTCTGCCTGACCCATATCTGAAACTTGACTCACAAGGATGAGCCGGAAGAAACTGCGTCCATAGACTGAGCTCTGTGTATCAGGATCAGAATCAGAATCAGAAATACTTTATTGATCCCCGAGGAGAAATTATGGTACGTTATAGTCACTCCAATATAACGCCAGGGCCACACCGCCCGCAGAAGCACTGCGAATAGCCTCAAAGCGCCTCGAAGCGAAGCCAGCCCCAAATGTGACGGAGACAACAGCTGGGAGCAGAAGCGCTTGTCAACCGGCGTGGAGAAATGCGCGTCTGATGTGAACGGAAATGCTCCGCTGCTGCGCTTCGCAGCACTTCGTTGGCAGTGTGGCCCTGGCGTAAAGAATAAAGAATAATAGGAATAAAGAATGCATGAAATAAAAGTGTATAAATATAAAGCAATAAAATAAAATGAAATGAAATAAAAATGAAAATAAAATAAAATGAAACAAAATAAAATGAAAAAAATAAAATTAAAATTAAAATAATTTTAATTTAATTTAATTTCACTTAATTTAATTTAATTTAAATAAAAATAAAATAAAATAAATTGAAACAAAATATAATAAATTAAATTAAGTAGAAATTAAATGTACATTAAAATAAAAATAAAATGTGCTATATGCTACCGTGTTTAACACCTGCACTTAAGATATAAAAATTAAAATATTAAAATATATATATATTGTCACTGCGCTGAGGCTGTAAGTGTGAAAATTAACTCCACTATATACATCAGTAGGATAAAAAAACAATAGAATTAAAGTAAACATAAATATGCACAGTTATGTGCATTGTATGTTCAATTAATATACACATTCAAAAGGTGAAAAATGTTGCAGCAGTTGAATTATTGAACCCAAAAGATAGCTGATAGCTGATTATAATCAGAGGATGTCACTGTGACAACTGTCAGATTATTATTATTAGATTAAATTTCTGGAGGAATACAGTCATAGAAAGCATAAACTACAGAGTAAATTTGATCCCCAAATACCTGAAAACAGGAAACGATTGTCGGATGAAATTGCAACGAAAATGAATAAAGTCATATCTAAAGTGTAAAATCAAAAGTGTATCCATTGGGTTCGCCAGGTCACAGAACACTCCTCTCAGGGTGTGTTAGTTTTTTCATTCATCACCATAAACTTGACTTTAGGTCACGTATGATCATGAGCTCTGGGTAGTGACCAAAAGAATGAGGTCACGGATACAAGCGGCCAAAATGAGTTTCCTCTGTGGGGTGTCTGGGATCAGCCTTAGAGATAGGGGGAGGAGCTCGGACATCCAGAGGGAGCTCGGAGTAGAGCCGCTGCTCCTTCAGTTGAAAGGGT
The DNA here is from genome assembly GCF_006386435.1 of Epinephelus moara. Taxonomy (NCBI): domain Eukaryota; kingdom Metazoa; phylum Chordata; class Actinopteri; order Perciformes; family Serranidae; genus Epinephelus; species Epinephelus moara. Next base: position 35,411,067 of record NC_065523.1, on the reverse strand, counting down.
CAGTTGAGGTTGTTCGGGCATCTGATCAGGATCCTCCTGGTCACCTCCTGTTTGAGGTGTTCCAGGCACATCCCACTCCACCTGGAGTAGTATCCAGCTGGGCTTTATCTAGAGCTTGCAAGATTTCAGGCACGATCGCTGCTTGTTCTCGCGATATTTCGGCCGCGCTTTGGAAAGCAGAGCTAAATGATAAACAAACATGGCAGCACACCGGTAAGGTAAGACAACACGTTTACATGTCGTTTTCTATATGTTCTCTGACATTTATCCTAACGATATGAGGCGGTCTTTGTGGAAAAAAAGCTTGTTTAGTGGACTAACTTTGCACTTGAAGGTTGCCCGTTCACTTACGTTTTAACAGGTCTGACGCTACTATGCGCCCCGGCTGTATCTAGGCTAACGGCTAACATGCTAACTATTATTTTTATGTCACTAGTCACTTGAAACAAATTTAGAACGATAGGAGACAGGTTGAAATAAACCCAAATTTCCCTTTAAGTTTAAGACCAAGACAAGGAGAAAACCATAAACACTTAAGTGCACATTATAAGGACACCTTAAGGAGAAGACTTAAGGGTGTTTTGTGCAACCAATTTCATTTTGAGGAAACCTTAACTAGGGCTTTAAGTAAAATCTTAACTTAAGGGGTTTTGTGCAATCGCCCCTGCATTTTATGGAAGTGTAGTGCGTTCACTTGGGAAAAAAAATAAATCTGCTGTTGTTTTCCTGAAATTATGAGATAATAATTTTGTTAATTCTCCCAAAATTAGAATTTAAGACATTATTATCTCAATAATTCAGAACAAGAGCGGATTTTTATTTACATGTAAAGCACCTTTTTATTGTTGCCAGGAAACCACCCCGTCACGTCCTCACTCTAACCTTTCTGTGTTATCAGCTGACCGTTTATTTTTCTCCACAGTAATCAGTATCTAGTTCCTTAAATGTTGAGGCAGAGGGTACTGTCTGTAGCTGTGGCTGAGGCTGAGAGGCTGTCAGCAGATAGTTTGTTGGCCACAGGGAAATGGAGAAAATGCGAATGGAGAGATGGAGGCTGGATCATGGGGAGTACCACCAGTTGGTCCAGGAGCTTCTCTGCCATGATGGATGTTTCCAGGCATATTTTAGGAGGACTCAGGGGCAGTTTGACAACCTGCTGTCTATCGTCGGGCCGTATAGCTCTGGGTATCCAGCAACTGCTACCACCAGTTTCTCCTCCATTGTTTAACAACTGTAAACTCGTGACGACCACAGAAGGCCCGCCTCTCACGTCATCCGATTGGGCAATGGGGGAAAAAGCGGAGATGACATGAGGCGCTCTTCCGCTCTGAGTTGAAGTTTTTACAACTCGAGGAGTTCAGAGTGCTGCAGCAAAAACGCTAGGTGCTTAGAGCACAGAAACGCGAGGCACATACGCAACAACCACGAGCAAAAAGCTTCATTCTCATTTAAAACAATTACAAAAAGCCGCCTGCAGCTGCTAAAACGCCTTTAGTGTGATCAGGGTCTAAGGCTTCCATACAATTTGTCCCTCTCTTGTGTATCACTCTATAAGTAGATTCAGGGTACAGAGGTGGGTTGATGGAGAAAGAGCCTGTGTGAGAGTGTGTGTTCAGTGGGTGTGGTATCTGCACACTTACCCAGAGAGGAAGGAAGTATGAAAGAAATAGATAACAGATTAAAAAGGATGGATAAACATCCAGATAAGACTTTATGGCTCTCTGGGGGAAACGCAGGCAGAGCAGTCGAAGCTGAAAAAAAGCAACAACTGCTTTCAGAAATTACTTTTTACAATCTCCATCTTCCCTGCTGCTAAATCACAAGGCTCTGCATTAATGACCTACACATGCACAGATATTAAATTCATTATGGCAATCATGTGCCGTACCCTCCCTCTCCCTCTCCTCCTCTGAATCAGCCACTCCAGGCCACAGCTGCCAGCGTCTAATGGCTTCCAGATCCACATCTCTCCCTCCCTCCGTTCCCCTTCCTCCGTCTTTCTGTTTTTCTGTAGCATTTTCAGATGAGCGGGCCAAAGTGGAAGTGGAAATCCGCTGTACTTCAGCCAGTGAGTCAGCTAGCAAAGCACCCGTTTGAAGGAAAACCACAACCAGGGGTTTGGAGAAGTAATGGATTTTGTTTTTCATAAATCACGGTAGAGGTTGTTGAGGGTTTTTTTTTTCTTTATATTTCAAACGGAAGGCCTTTGATGAGTGCATTAGTTAAATATGTGTGTTTATGCACAGGGGAAGACATTCAGAGAAACGCTGCTGAAGTTATTTACCTTTACTGGAAACTGAAAGAAGCTTGTGTGTGATTGCCGTGGGACAAGATTTGTGCTTTTAACTTAACACAGGCTTATTAATGTGTGTATATGACTGTGTGTCTGTGTGTGTGTGAGACATCGAGAGCAGAGGAAAGTTATTTAAAGCATTTTCCACTTTAATTAATTTCATTTTTCACTTTCAGTGATGGGAGGAGTGATGTGTTTTTGATTAGATTTCTGTGTAACGGGGATTTTTCTGTCTGTTTATTGTAAAATCAGTGAAGCTCACTACACTGGAAGGGGAGGAGAGGTAACTCAGGGGCACCATGCTGCTGTTGTTATGAATACAGTGTGTGTTCATGATGGACAAACGCCTCCCGACAACAACTGGCACGTCTACAAATGGAGGCTGACAGGTGACTCGGAGCCGATAACGCCTCCATGTCACGTTCAAACCAGCCAACATGGAACAAAGACATACATATTTCAAGCATAGGCTGTGTAAAATAATGGACGTAGCCTCTGAGCGCACCCTTTGGTTTGCAGACTGTTTTAAAGTCTTGACTTTGGCATTTCAGCCGTCGCCATCTTGGAATTTTTGGAGCCAGAAGTGACCACATTTGGAGGACATGGTGGAGGTAACGCTAGCTGCTAGCTTGGTTAGCAGGATGCATTTATAGCTATGGTTAACTGTGATTATGCCGAAGCTAATCCTTATTTTCACTAACACAAAATGGTGCAGATCCCAGCTGTTTTAAATGACCCTTCGCTACGTTTACCAGCAGTGTTTGAGCAACATATCCCGGGTGTTTTTCACCAACTCCTCCCTGCTTTTCCAGCTCTTTTGTGTCACCAGATGTGGGTGTTTCAAGCTAAAACATATTTTCCTAACCGTTACCATGTGTTTTTTGTGCCTGAACCTAACCACACGTTCACCACAGGGTTGTTGAGGAACAGAAAGTTTGAACATATGGTACAAAATAAATTAGAGATGTAAAATATCTGTGGTTTACAGACATGTAACATTGCAATCTGAACATTTTCATTTTTGGCGACTGGGTTGTCTAACTGCGGATTATGTGTATTTTCAGAGAAATGGGACTAATGGTGGTTTGTTTTTTGAGTTAACAAGCTGTCAGAGAAATGGGCTTTCAGAACAGTGGACTATGTGAACTATATAGAAATATAATGCTCCGTTTCTTCCACCAACAGGGCTCTCATTTTAGTGTAGAGCGTCAGACTGAATTTACCAACGCACCATGTCAGGTCGCTCACTCTCCGGGACCGCCAGTGTTACTTGAATAAGTAAACACTGACCAACGGGACCAGACTGGCCGACCCGTATGCTCTCACTCAGTGGATGGATGATGTCACAGGAAGCCAATCTTACAAAGGAGGACCACACTTGTTTGTTTTGCTATGGAAGCTAACGTTAGCTAATGTGCTAAAAAGTTAGCGTTCCAGAGAAATCCAATATTCCTCTTAATCCCTCCCCAGTTTCTGATGAGGTGGACATGATAACCCTTAATACACATAACCTTATTCATCCCTACAACAGGAAATACTTTTTCCCTAACCTGATATGAAGTGTGCGCTGCACATGTGAGCATTTTTGATGATGGCCTCCGTCCAGTCCTTTGGTCTTATCACATTTAAGCATAGCTGTCTTTGTTTTTGTTGACGGGCAGTGGCGGCTGGTTTTGAGCCATGACTCCTTCTATTCTGGCTCCCAGTAACACAACAAGACAAACACATTTTAACACTCCTATGGAGCCTACAGCCCTGTGGGGGAGAGGCAGGTTTGGCTCCAGCTAATGAAATGATGTCATTGTGATGTCAGCTCTAAAAGGGTCTATGAGGATTGACTCGTTCTTGGAGCCAGCCTCAAGTGGCCGTTAGAGGAACTGCAGTTGTTCACACTTCCACACTGGCTTCACTTTTCAGCCCCGAGGTTGCCTCTTGATTTCAAGCCACATATTTTGACTGTGTGCATGTTCTGCTTCTAACTAACTGTGCACAGACACAACACAAACAGGCTGACCATCCACCACAGCTGACGAGGGCGAGAGACGCTTGTCCGCAAGAGCAAACACTGCCTTATATCAAGTGCTCCATGACATTTTAATTGTAACAACCATCTTTGTGAAGCAGGCCAGTTTTCTGCGACTGTTTTGATTACTCACTCTTAGTCATCAGCAGCAGTAGAAGCAGCAGCAGCAGCACCGAGGCCTCATGTGCCACATACCACGACGGCTGCGCTGGCACAAAGAGCCCAGTAAGACTGAGGCCCATCAATCAAGTGAGGTCACTGCGGTCCAGCTGAGGGGAGAGTGGGACGGCCAGCCTTTTGTTGTACGTTGTTGTGTTGCAGCCGGTGACATCACCCTTTGTGAAGTCTGTCATTAAAGAGTGATAAATATCCTGTGTGTGTGTGTGTGTGTGTGTGTGTGTGTGTAGCACCAAACAGTGGAGAAGGAGAGGCTCGGCCCCTGGAGCTAAATGCCCCTAATAGAGGGCTTGAGGGTGTTATTGTGTGGTGTGCAGGGGGCCCGCTGGGGAGAGTCCCTAACCACAAAATGATGTTGAGGATCAGTGAGTGGAACAGAGCGCTTGAAGGACGAATGAGTGGTCACACAAAAGAGCTGACACAAAAATAGGAGAAGAAAGTAGAGCAATAAAATCTGTGGTTTTCTCTATGAGAATTTAAGCACTTTCCATTATGGGGTGCACCCAAAACTGCTGTAAAAGCTCCTATATTTGAGCACTGTCATCACTTTACAAGCATTCGTCAGCATTGTTATTGTCACACCAGATGAAGTTAGCAAGTAATAAATTCTCAGCATGGTAGCAGATATCCACTGACTCATCTCACCCACTGTATTTGACCCGATCACAGGAGCTGTTTAACACATGCACACTCACAAGAACAAACCTGAGTGACAAACCGATCTGAGCCAGCAGCGGTTCAAGTCACTGCATGCTCTTTTTTTTATGCTTTAACTTGTTATCTCCTCAGGTTTCAAAGTGAAGGATCTGACACAAAGAGTGCTTATGATGGTGACAGCCGCGCAGACAGCTGCGACTCTGGCAGTAACGTTCAATGTGAGGCGCTTGTCAAAACTTAAGAGGGTCCATTGAAAGCATGACGGGGCAATCTGCCGTGGAGGTATTCAAGCTCGGCGTTGCGGTGCCAAAAGGGGGGAGCGCCGGTATAGAAAAGAAAAAGTGATGACTCACCAAACTTCCCAAAATCCCCCTCCCTCCCCCTTCCTGGTTTACGGGAAATGGAATGCTGTTTTTTTTTTCTCTCTCTCTCTCGCTCCAGTCTCAGACGTTCATCTTCTTGACAGGCTGCAGGGTCAGGGCCTGGGTTAATGTTTGTCTGTGGGATTGTTTCATCCCTCTCCGTGGGGGCCAATCCTGCAAACGGCTCTAATTATGTGAGGCGGACATTTGAAAGTTTGTTAGCAGTGCGGGGGGATGTCATGAATAGCCTGTGAAACAGATAAGCCTTTGTTCCACATCATAAGCAGGCCCTTTATACCAGTGATTTATACTGGTGAGGTTACCAACGGACAAATTAATTCACTGTTAATCTAAAAGGAATTAGGGGATCAATTCAAATGATCCGCTTAGTTTCATGTTTCCTAAAGAGAATTTAATAGACTGCACTGTTTTAAGCCACTTGAGGAACTTCATAAGCTGCTTTTTTTGGCCTGTGCAGTAGTTAAAGGCCTCTGGGCACAAACGAGCCATTTACACAGTGGTTAAACGGTGATTTTACGGTGTTTAACCTACATGGCACCAGTGTGTAGTAGTGGTGGATTAAGTATTCAGATTCTTTACTGAAGAAAAAGTACTAATACCGCACTGAGAGTACTCCACTACAAGTAAAAGTCCTGCACTCAAAACCTTTCATAAGTAAAAGTATCACCAGCAAAATGTAATAAGAAGTATAAAAAATAAAAGTATTCACTGTCCACTGAAATGTAAAAATATGATTAATGTGTACAATATTAGAAATAACAGTTCATCTTGTCCCCATAGGAGAACCATTCCTGGTTCCTAATAGAGCGTTTTATGAAGGTTCCACCTGGAAACCTTTTAAAGGGGAAAAATCCTACTTAAGAATTGTAGGATGTAGTGTAGTGATTTTTTTAATAGCATTGTAAAATAAAAATATCTGACTAAAAGAAATTCGAGTGGCCTAAAATTCTGTTATTATGATGAAGACCATTAATGATTATATTTAGAATTTCAATAATTTTAAATATTGAATTGTGTTAACTGGGGCTCCATATAAAATTAAAAGTAGTTCTTAGAGATGGATGGATGGATGGATGGATGGATGGATGGATGGATGGATGGATGGATAGATAGATAGATAGATAGATAGATAGATAGATAGATAGATAGATAGATAGATAGATAGATAAGCCAAAACATTTATACCACTGATAGATGACATGAACAATACTGACCATCTCATCACAATGCCATGCTCTGCTGGGAAACCTTTGGTCCTGGCAAGTTCCCCCCTTCATGGCAATAACGCTCCTCAATGGCAGTGCCCCTGGAGGGGGTCCAGCAGAACATGCACCATGCCTCACCACGAACAATGCTCAGAAATTGCCTGAGGAACATGACAAAGAGTGAAGGCATCAACCCGGCCTCAAAATACCCCAGATCCCAATCTGATCGAGCATCCGTGGGACGTGCCGGTACCCCACCTCACAACCTACAGGTCTCAAAGGATCCACCACCAATGCCCCAGTGCCAGACTCCACAGCACACCCCCAGAGGTCCCCTGTCCATGCCTTGACATGTCAGAGCCAAGTCCGATCCAAAAGGCCCCACTGTGGATCAGGGGTACCTCTGAGGTACCACCACGTCCCACGACTACTCAATCAGATCAGGATCTGGGGAATTTGGAGGCTAGGTCCATGCCTTGAGCTCTCCGTCAGGTTCCTTGGGCCACTCCTGAGGTGCATTGTTGCCATTTAGGGGTGGTGTGCTAGGTCCACAGTGGTGTTTGGGTGGGTGCTGCGTGTCAAGTGGTATCCACATAAATGCCAGGAACCAAAAGTTTCCCAGCAGAACATTGTATTGTAACAAGATGATCAATGTTATTTACTCCACCTGTCAGTGGTTTTAATGTTTTGGCTGATTGGTGTTTATATATATACATATAGATATATATATATATGTATATGAAAAAAAATTTTGAGGTGCATTTGCTAACATTTGTACACAAAATACATACACCGTTGTTTTAATGAATAATAGAAAAAGAAAAGAAGAGAAAAAATACCAAAATAATTTGATAGGATTCTAATCCTTATTGAAATAGAAAATAATGACAAAAATAAAGAAAATCTTCTAACAGCAGCAATCAGGCAACGGTCTGAAACAAAAACAAAAAGGAGGATTAGTACTACAGTAATCTCTCTCACAGCTTAGTCAGTTTGTTTTGTTTTTAAGAATACAAAAAAGATTAAGCCATAACATTAGATATACCCACATACACACAAATAACCATGAAAAAAAAAATTTAAATGATTTTTTTTTTTAAAGTAGTGTAGAAAACATAAATGCAAAAAGAACTTCAGTAAAAATATCCAACTAGTACTTTTTTAACACACTTTCTATTGTGCTTTTAACAATGGAAACTTTCCACAAGAGGCCATGCAAAGTAAATAAATTAGAATTATACATTTGTATTAGGATTAGGATCAAAATATACCTTAAGTACCATAAGTAATATTTTGCAGAAGGACCCATTTAATTCTTGTTATAATTAATGTGTGCATCATTTTAATATTGCAGCTTGTAAATGTGGAGCTTATTTTATTCAAGGTATTTGTATTTTATTACTTTATACACTGCTGGTTACCTTGTGAATTTCCCCTGAGTGATATATACAGTTATAGTATCAGAATGTATTTGTTGATTAATCAGAATCTGGAAAGTAATTAAAACTACAAGATAAATATTTGCCTCTGTAATGTGGTGTAGTAGAAGTATAAAGCAGCATGACATAGAAAGAGTACAAGTACAGTACTTGAGTAAATGTACTTAGTTGTCAGAAATATTACAGCTTCTTGAGTTATTTGTGTGACACACTAAAATACATCTTTGACTCTTGTATTGAACTTTTGAACTTAATGAAATTTCTCATGTTTTTAGAGTGTTAAAAATTAATCAGTGAAGACAATAAAATCCAGGATGATAACAGACAAAGTCATCCCACGTATGTGAGCTGGGAGTGGGAGTGAGATCATCCGGCCGAGCAGTGTTGCAGGCGCTGTGCCGAGAGGAATTCAGGCTGACCCTAAAACAGGAGTTGAAAGGTCGTGGGAGTTATCGCTTCAACGAGGCTCTAATCCTACATGACACACCTTTCAGACTCAGCCTTTATTCGCTCTCCTGTAATTATCTCCCAAACCACAGGTGCGATCACTTCTTCTTTGTGCATATTTCTCTTTGTAGCAACGGCATACCTCTTACTGTGTGTTGACCTTGTGATAGCCATCGCTACTTCAAAGAGCTTTGGATTTGTGTTCAGAGTCCAACTCAGCTTCTCAATCAGCGACTGAGCTTTGGCTCAACGGAGATCAGAGACATGACAGTTTCAACGCTAGTTTACAGTGGATGATGGATCCTTCAGAAATGAGACAACATGTGGGGTCAGCAGCTTTCACTCTTTCAGGTCGTTAGCTGGCTGTGTGTCATGGCGTGCCAGTCAGCGGGGCAGCCCCTCCATCACTTGTGTATGTGTGAGCTGAGGGGACAGTTGGTTCACCTGTGTCCAGATCAGTCACTATAGTTGGTTGTCTGAGTGGATCAGTCTCAGTTGGACAGTCCACACTAACTTTGTGCTGACACTGCTAAAGACAGATGGCGAGCAACAAGTGGCCAACCAGGACTGATGCGTGCACGCAGAAAAAATGCATTGTACATTTCTGTTCGAATACGTTTGTCATTATCATGTAGTGGATACCCTAAAGCTTTACATTTCACATTAACGTTGGTTAGGCACAAAAACTACTTGGTAATGGTAAGGAGAAGATAAAATTTTTGCTTAAAATACCTGGTTCTGGGGGCACAATCCTGGCAGCAAAAGCAGTGATGTCTCAGCAAAAACACCTGCTTTTTGTTCCACTATTCCAGCAGGAAATACAGCAATATCTTGGTAAAAAACAAGCCATTGCTTGTGCCACTATCACGCACTTTTTTACTGATGTCTCAGTAAAGAACAACCACTTTTCATGCCACTATATTGGCAGGAAAAGCAGGGATGTCTCCATAAAAATAACTACTGGTCGCTCCGTTGTCATAGCAAGAAAAGCAGGGATGTCATGGTGAAAAACAACCTATTTTCGTGGCACTATCCTGCAGGAAACACAGTGATGTCTCTGTAAAAAAACAACCACTTTTCATGCTACTATTCCAGCAGGAAAAGCAGGGATGCCTCGGTAGAAAATAGCTACTTTTTGCTCAACTGTCACAGCAAGAAAAGCAGGGATGTCATGGTGAAAAACAAACACAGGAAATGCATTTTTTTTTTTAAATCAACCGCTTTTCATGACGCTATCCCAGCCGGAAAAGCAGCGATGTTTCCATGAAAATAACTACTGTTAGCTCCCTTTTCATGGCAAGAAAAGTAGGGTTATCCTAGTGAAAAACAACCTATTTTAGTGGCACTATCCTGCAGGAAACACAGTGATGTCTCTGTAAAAAACAACTGCCACCATCCCAGCAGGAAAAGCAGGCATGTCTTAATACCACTTAAGTTGTTTATTGGTCATGAACAGCTTGGCAGGTGTCTCACCTAGGTGGCACACCATCCCCTCCACCTCCTGATAACAAAGTCAGCTCATATACTACATCACTTTAGAAACGCTGATATGATACATATGAAATATGCAAATGTAACATATCCCTGGTTTGCAGAAACGTACAATGCCAACATTTCCCTCTGGTGACTGGGCAGTATAGCATAACAATAATATAAAACTGTTTTTTTGGGGGGGTTTTTGTTAACCATAAATCATGAAACACAGTCAGAAAAAGAAAATGCAAATACACTCAAATTATTTTTTCTGCTAGTAAAATGTAAGCAAGCCTAAACACATTTTCCATTTTTATTTTAAATTTTGAATTTAAAAAACTGAATTTGACTTCCTGTGCATTATGTGCAGACAATGAAATGAAATGAAACTGAAATTCAGTTTAGCAGGACAATTAAGCAAATACTTCCATTGTGTTTGCATGAAGTGTTTGCACTGTGCGTGTGAGCCTTATTGTTGCCCAACTGATGCACCCTGATGTGAATGAGGAAGGACAAAGAGGGAGGGAGAGGAGCCTCCCCCTCCCCCAGTCTCCCCTCTCTCGGGAGTGACGAGGTTAACGGTGGAATTACAGTCAGGCCAGTTGCGGGCGTGTTGATTGCGGTGGACAGGTCCAGTAAACATTGCCTGCGTGCTGCTGAGTCAGGTGGAGTGTCACTATGGGTGAAGGGCCGCGGCTTCACTCAGGCCACACTTGTTGACAACCCACTCTCTGCCCTCAAAGCCCGGCTGTGTAATTTAGTGCTGTTAGGGAAGGGCATCAATTAAGCTAAGCTGGCTGCAGAAGGCTGAGCGAAGGACTGAAGGGTGAGGATTGTCTGGGTGTGTGTGCTGAGAGTATGTGGGCAGAAAGAATAGGGAAGTTGTGCAAGGTTAAAGGTGTGGTTGACTGTTTTTGGCATGTGTTCATAATTCATTAGAATCTGGTCTCACACCCAGCAAACGGTCAAGAAAAGCGGCTTCTGGGATCAGTGTTGTCGCTGGCTAATGAAGAATAGCTTTACATATTTTCACATGTACCTTAATACAACAATCACATGCTCATGGTGACTGGAATCATTCCTAACATCTATTGCTTACATGACACACAACATTTGTGTGCAGGCCCACGTGAGTAGTAAATGAGCCGAAGAATGGGCTATATATGGGATTGTTCAAGGGTTCCATAATGGCCCCATGCCAATTGCCCACACGGGTGGTTTTACTCAAATAGGCCCAGGATAAGACGCCCATTTTAGGCCAGGTCAGGTACCCTGACTGGGTAGCTGTACGTAGTCTCTACTCAGATACTCAGAACATTTATACGAATGCGGTGGTGTGTCTGTGTCATTTTGCAATTACACCTCGAAACAAAGTATAAAGTATATAAAATTAATTAAAAAAAAATAAATTAAATTAAATAAGAAAAAATGCTACATGGCGGTGAGGTTTCTGTAGAGAGCAATAAAGTTTAACTTATTCAACTAGCACATGTTAAAAACATGGCTTAATAGTGACAATGTTAAACAAAAGTACAAAATTAATCTTTTTTTATAACTCACAAGGTTCAGAGACAAAACAAATATCTTTTGTTTTAACCACATTTACAACATGCTAACATTATTAGCATAAGCCTATGGCATTTCACACCGCATAAATTAGCCTAGCAGCTAGTGGACTTTTCCTCTAATCATATGAACCCAGGGAGAACAGCAACATTTAACAAAGGTGACATAACACAGCAAAGTTCACCCAAATAATACAACATGCTAACATTATTAGCATAAGCTTACTACATTTCCTATTGCATAAATTAGCCTTGCAGCTAGTGGACTTTTCGTCTACTTATATGATGCCGGGAACAACAGCAACATTTGAAAAAGGCAACACAACTATTGTCTTCTATAAGACACATTTCCCCACATATACAACATGCTAACATTATTAGCATTAGCCCATGACATTATCCATTGCATAAATTAGCCTCACAGCTAACAGACTTTTCCTCTACTCATATGAACCCAGGAAGAACAGCAACATTTAACAAAGGTGACATAATACATCAAGGTTCCCCAACACAACACTTGTCTTATATCAGACACGTTTTCCCTACATATACAACATGCTAACATTATTAGCATAAGCCTATGACAATTCCTATCATTTAAATGAACCTAGCGGACCTCTACTCATATGAAGCCAGGATAAATCACACACAGGACTTAGAATGTTATTTTGTGGAGGCTTTATTGTCTTCACAATTTATTGTTTCTTATCTGTGAAATTAAAGTAAATAAAAGCTTTGTTTCCACTGAGGGAAATGGTTTCAGCTTACAGAAATAAACAGGAGGTCTGCATCGCTGTGACTTGTAGTCATAGTACTGGGGAGGTGCACATCAGGGCGTAAAGCCTAGTAGGTACAGCTTTGATTCAACAGAGGACTATAAACCTGGTTTTACACATTACTTACATCCCCAAACCAACACACAAACACACACAGACAGAGAAACGTGACAGTTACCACCTCAGCTGTAACTTCACTAATTCCCAGCAGTACTGATATTGATGGCTCACATTACTGGGCTAACAGGCCTTCCTGCAGGCCCCGTCTTGTTAGCCACACACCCTGACCCAGTCAGTCCTGCCAGCTAACACCAGTGTTACCACGCCACCGAGTCCTGTTCCACATTGAGCACCCCTGTAGGACACGATATTCTTGTAAAGGGTGTGTGGAGTTCGTCTGAAAAGGCAAACAGGGTGGAGCAAAGATACACCTGACTGATGACGACAAGGTGAAGCGTACAGCACACTCCATTATTGTTCCAGTCCACCGTGGGTGTATCAGTGTGTTTGCTGGTTTGTGAACATGTGCTGGGAGGAGCAGGCTTAAGTATTATGCCTTGAACCTGTTATTAGTTCTGCACGATAATTACTGCATTCATGACCACTAAATAGCACTGTATTCAAACACCTTTAAGCCGCACTTCAAGAGGTGATATTTGCAGATATTATATGGTACTTGCAACTGATGACAGCGATGAACTGCTCCCGTTATATGGCAATAAAATAAACAAACATGAATTAGTAGGCCTCAAAGAGCTTGTAGAGAATAAACAAGTGGTGCATAAAAGTGAGCTACAGTGAAAAATGCAATGCAGTAAATTCAAGTCAGGTTTATTTATACAGATTCTCGACTTCTTAACTAAATCATCTAAACTAAGTGTCTAGCTTTAAACACTTTCATGGTTTAATCATGACCTGGACTGTGACTCATGGTGATTTGTAAATGTAACACTTCATACAAAATTATTCTCAGTAACCCTTCTGTAAAAAGAAATGTTTAATTGCAGTATATGACAGTTAATAACAATGTCATGTAGTATTTATTTTTAGCCATGCTAGCTCTGTGGAGGCAATGTTGATCTGTCTGTTGTTCAGTTGATTCACCACTTGGTTGAAACTGAAAAGCTCCGTTTTCACCAAGTAGTCCAACTCAGTTTGGTTCACATTAGAACAGTTATTTTTGCGTTTCCATTGTAAAAGGTTGTGGATGGTACCAATAGAGCCATTCTATTTTTTACCATTTTCAGTTACCCCTCTGTTGAGGCACCTAGCACACTGATCTGATACTAAAAGGAGGAGCAAGAAACACTGCAGTCTGTTGATTGGTAAAGAGAGGACTTATGCGGGATTTATGCTTGTGCGCCGGCTCTACGCCGCAGCCTACGCACATGACCTATGCCGTTGTGAGCATTTATACTTGTGCAGTGGTGTGTCTGTGTCACTCTGCAGTTACACCTCCAAAACACTAGCTAGTTGATTCAAAACACACATTAAACACACATTAAACATGGCTTAATAGCGAAAATTTCAAACACAAGTACACAAATCAGCTTCACTATAACTCGCAGCATTCACAGACAAACACTTGTCTTTATCTGGACACATTTTCCCCACAAATACATCATGCTAACGTTATTAGCACAAGCCTATGGTATTTTACATTGAAAAAATTAGCCTGGCAGCTAGCAGACTTTTCCTCTACTCATATGAAGCCAGGGACAACAGCAACATTTAACAAAGGTAAGTTTACAAAGTTTGGCTCCATTACAACTCACAAGGTTCACTGACAAAACAACTGTCTTATACTAAACATGTTTTCCAAACAAATACAACATGCTAACGTTATTAGCGCCAGCCTATGGCATTTTACATTGTGACAAGTTCAAGTATCTCAGGGTCTTGTTCACGAGTGAGGGTAGAATGGAGTGTGAGATGGATCGGCGGTTTGGCGCCACTTCTGCAGTGATGTGGGCACTGAGTCAGAAGGCAAAGCTTTTGATTTACTGGTCCATCTACATCCCAACCCTCACTTATGATCATGAGCTCTGGGTAGTGACTGAAAGAATGAGATCGGGGATACAAGCGGCCAAAGTGAGTTTCCTCCGTGGGGTGTCTGGGCTCAGCCTTAGAGAGAAGCTGAGGAGCTCAGACATCTGGAGGGAAATCAGAGTAGAACCGCTGCACCTTCGAGTCAAAAGGGGTCAGTTGAGGTGGCTCAACATCTGATCAGGATCCTCCTGGGCGCCTCCTGTTAGAGGTGTTCCGGGCACGTCCCACTGGTAGGAGGCCCCGGGGCAGACCCAGATTACATATCTCTGGCCTGGGAACACCTCAGGGTCCTCCAGGAGGAGCTGGAAAATGTTGCTGGGGAGAGGGACGTCTGGAATACTTTGCTCACCCTGCTGCCCCCGCGACCCGGCTTCGGATAAGCGGTTGTAAATGGATGGATGGAAGTACAGAGGTATCTGATTTTAGACACAGCATCAGTCTGTTAAGAAAGAACTACATCCATACTGTGTTTTATGCATTTAATGTGTCCCAGGATAATTAGTAACCAGTATTAATTTTTTAAGAGCCGATATATCTCATCCTATCTCTATCATTTTGTGTGTTGTGTGTAGCTGGCACAGTGCCGGTTGCTTCTGGGCAGGTCGACCCTCTGTGCATACTGTCAGCGAGACATCCAAGTAGCTGCATCCTCCAGAGTCCCAGTGTCTCATAGAATACACTTCAATATTTCTATTTTTAGATGCACAAGTGTCATGTCAAAAAACTGTGCCAAAAACAACAAAACCACGGTTGCTCTCTGTTGGATTTAAACCAGCACACAATGGAAGCGACAAGTCTCACGTTGCCCAGAGGAGCAGTGCACCTGATACACTCGAGGGGATTGGCCCTAATCACAAGGACACATGGAGGGACTCTCCCTGAGAAGAGGCACTTGTTACCAGACCACTGTGAGTCACTCGCACTGGCCATGTGCTGCCTGTTTGTGTGTGTGTGTGAGGCAGAGAGGGTGAGGCAGCGAAACAGAAAGCGAGACACAAAGAGAGGCAGAGACCGAGATAGGGACTTATCGAAAACACAAACAAGGAGTAAATCAAAACTTAATTGTGCAGCGAGAGCACAAGTGAGCAGAGCACACCTGTTTTGCAGATACCATGACAACACTTGACGGGGCAGCCTGCTGCCACATCACAGCTGATCCCTCCTCCTCCTCCTCCTTCTCCTCTTCCTCGGCCTCTGGTTTGATGTTACAGTGGGTCAAGCCTGTAAAGAACAGAGCTGCAGTTTCTGCTGCTGCCATGAGTCACGTTAAGATTTAGATCAATAAATATGAGGGTCATTAAGTGCCTGTTACACAACATGAGTAAAACTTTGCTGTTTTTAAGTGGCACAGACACAACAATCTCTGAGTCACCCAAGAGGAGCTGAGCTAACTGGCTGTATGTTCTCTCTTGTGCTGGATAAATGTGTTTAACACATGCTACAATTCAGCTGAGAGCTGGTTTTTAAAGGCAGACACCCGTTCTGTGGGTCAACAACCTGTTTGTATTCGCGTGTATTTCCAAATGAACACTCCCTGCCAGGTGATTATTATTGACTACCAGACATAAATCTGTGTGAGTGTGAGGGAGGAGACAGCTGATAAGGCAGAGATGACTATAAATCTGTTTAACATGTCCTAACAAAGCGTACCTACACTGGTGACCTCATGTCTAGAAAGGGGCTTTCTGATCACACTCCTGGGTGTTTTTCACCCTCCTCCACACGCCTACTTTTTTTATTCTTGGCCTGTCCATCTCTGTTCCATGGTTTTGTTGTTTTCCTTTCCCTGTAACACCTGGGAAAGCTGTAGGGGAAAATAAACCGCTGCCAGCTTTCCAACACATTCCAGCTCCAAATGCCTGGGCACAGCTGCGCATTGTTGGCATTCTTTCATTTAAAGGTGCAGCATTTCTTTGTCTCTCTGCACCACATCGTTCATTCACATGCTGGCATGTGAGGACGTTCAGGGAGTAGGTTTTCACACTTTGTTCCTGGCTGAACTTTGACCTAAAAATAAGAACATAAGGTACAAATGTAAAGGTACACGTGCAGACACTTGAAGAGCCCTCTCTAGACATGTTTTAAGACAAAAGAACACTCTGTCTGGAATGATAATCTCTGTCTGATATGGATTTCCCATCATTTGTTAAAGATTCTTAAAGGGATAGTCCGGATTCTTTGAAGTGGGGTTCCATCCATCCATCCATTTTCATCTGCTTATCCGGGGCCGGGTTGCAGGGGCAGCAGGCCAAACAAAGCACCCCAGATGTCTCTCTCCCCAGCAACGCTTTCCAGCTCCTCCTGAGAGACCACAAGGCCTACCAGACATGCCCGGAACACGGATCCCCCAACGGGAAGCGCCTGATCAGAACTGACCCCTTTCAATCCAAAGGAGCAGCGGCTCTACTCCCACGGAGGAAACTCATTTCGGCTGCTGGTATCCGCAATCTCATTCTTGCGGTCACTACCCAGAGGTGAGGGTTGGGGCGTAGATGTACCAGTAAATCGAAAGCTTCACTTTCCAAAAAGGTGCTCCAACCATTGGGGTATCACACTGCTCAGCCTCCTGGGAAAGGCCTACTCCAGGTTGCTGGAAAGGAAGCTTCGACCGATTGTCAAACCTCGGATTCAGGAGGAGTAATGTAGATTCCATCCTGGCCGTGGAACAGTGGACTAGCTCTTTACTCTTGCGATGCTGCTAGAGGGGTCGTGGGAGTTTGTCCATCCAGTCTACATGTGCTTTGTGGACTTGGAGAAGGCTTACGATCGTGTCCCTCGGGGAGTCTTGTGGTGGTTACTGTGGGACTTAGGGGTACCGGGGTTACTGCTACTAGCCATCCGGTCCCTGTATGACCAAAGTGGTGGGTGTTGGCCTCCGCTAGGGTTTCCCCTTGTCTCCAATCCTGTTTGTGTGTGAAGGGGGTTGCAGGAGGTAAATAACCATAGTCAGTATATTACAGTATATCACATGCAGTAGATGTCTGTTGGCACGCCCTCAGTTTAGAAAAGCAGGCAGGGAGACGCCACGGAAGCTGAACATTGTATGCTGTGAAGAGGGTCGGCAACAAAATAGATTTTCCCCTGCATTAATGTGGCGTCACAATAATCAGAGAAGTGAGTTCCAGACTGGGAAAAGTGACACGAGCAATAATTCAAAGCGCATGATTAAATAATGATTTAAACTAATTAAAAAATATTTCAATAAAAAGAATGAAATGAAAAACCCTTTTTAAAAATGTGGCCCATATGGTCCTTTGATATTTTGTGGTCATAATGAATATGTAGGAAGTTTTTTCTTAGCAGCACACAAAGGTTAAGTACTTGACTTAAAACTGAAAATGATTATGACATGGATTTATTTAGATACTGGAGTAATATGCACTCAAGATAATAACTGGCAAATGTATTTTGCATCAGTGTGGAGTGAGGAGAGTAACTGAAACAATTTACAGACTGTAACAGAAGTCACAGACTGTAACAATGGTCTGTTAGTTGAAGCTGTTTTGTCGCTCGCACATGCCTGTTAAAGTAAACAGGAAATATAAAACAGCTGAATAACAATGTCAGATGATGCATGTGGTGTCATTAGCGGCTGTGCAGAAAGTTTAAGTGGCTACTACCAACAGAAACACATTCCGCGTGCTGATAATCCTAATATATCATGCCTGGGTGGGGACAAAATGTAAACAAGACGGTGCTTTCTGCTGATGTCTTGACAAAGTGCCCCGGGATGCTTTCACTTCACGTGTCTGTGCGCTCCTGTGAGAAGTCATTTTCACTTTGTAGGCGAGATCTTCAACTGCAGCTCGGTCTCTTCAGGAATCCATGCTTTCACCAGATGCAGCCTACTTTTTTGCGATGCACCGATGCACATTTTGCAAATTTTCGTAATTGTCAATGAATCGCCCCACTCCTAGCAAGAGCATAGATGGGAACTGAAGCCGTTGGTGGGTTCCCCATGAGAATGGGCTGTCTGACAGAAAGGTAAAGCAGTAAGATACTCTCAATATAGCATATGCTCGTACAGACATAGATTTTTAAGGTGGGACTAAGGGTGTAGATTTCATTTCAACATTGAGGGGGGTGAATTCTGGTGAACTTTTACGCATCATTTTTATTTACTGCATCAATGTCTTTAATTTTGTCAAAATAAAACACCTCTTCTACATCTATGTTTTTACTTCGAGGTACAGATGCACATGTTTTAAATTTCGAGGGGCACATGTACCCCTGCGGCCCCCCTGATATCTACGCCTATGGGTTTTGTAAAGTATATACAGGTAATGACTTCAGTTCCGTGTTGGAGAGGGCTGTCTGACAGCAAGGTGAACTGGTAAAAATATTCTAAATATGGCATACACTGCTGCCCCCCGTCAATAGCAGTACATTGCTTAGCTTCCATGGCAGTATAAGGGAACATTTAGTTCCCTTTGGGGAAATTAGTCAGGTGTATGATGGTTTCCCATCAGCACCCTCCCAAGGAGTCAAAGAGATAGTTTGGATCTTTTGAAGTGGGGGTTGAGTGAGGTAGTTATCCATAGTCAGTGTGTTACCTACAAAAGAGTTGGCAGGGATACTGTCACAGATGCTAAGCACTGTACAGCTGTGGACGGGGGAAGCAGCAAAACAGATTTTAGCCACCAAAAACAATCAATATCAGTTTAAGTGTACACTATATTTAGAATATTTTCACTGTTTTACCTTGCCATCAGACAGCCATTTCAAACAGGGGACTGAAGCTGTTATATTGCTCTCTTCAAAGCCAGACTCCATTGAGAAAAATGGTAATTTAACATCGCTGAACACAGGAGCTGCTGGTCCTTTTTCGGGGCAATGGGGGGCGTGAGCAAGTAACACAACATGTAGCTCAGCGTGTGACATAAACAGTGACGTGGGAGGGAAGCCGCGGCTGGTCAGTCCTTCGGCGATTCTCTCATAAGTCGGCCCGTCCTTCATCTTCCCCCTCATCTGATGTTTAATGGCCTCTTCGTTTGCGAGGACAAGGAGGGCGCTCAATTCCTTGTCTCCCCAGTTGCTCATCTTTACAGTGTCTGTCAGGTTTGTGTTTCCCTCTTGCTACTAGCTGCTCGCTAATTCCTGCTATCAGCTGTTTCCTGTTTATCCACCGCCAGTGGCTCGCACGTGTGGTGTCATCAACAGCTCCTCCCACAAGTCATCAACAGCCCCTCCTGTTGCGGAAGGGCGCCTCGGTCTGTTTAAACTAAAAGGGTTCCACCAATATGTCTACCCTACGAGGCGGAAAATTGGGCACCTCGGATCAACTCGCCAATCCGGCTCTGTGTGTCTAAACGCTCGCAGCTTGCCGGCAAAACGGCCCAACATTCGCCGAAAATCTGGCAGTGTAAAAGGGGCTAATAACACAGACTAACTAACTGATGGAGGCAGCAGTAGACCAGCAGCTCCTGTGTGCGGCTAGCTTAAATGACTGTTTTTCTCAATGGAGTCTGGCAACACTGACGAGGACATAGATGGAGAGGTGAAGCCTTTAATGGCTTCCCTGTCTGAGGTCAAGGTAAAGAGTTGAAAGTATTCTAACTATAGCGTTCACTTAAACTGATGTTGTTTTGTTTCTAACATATGTTTCACTGCTGCCCTTACATACAGCAGTACATTGCTCAGCTTCTGTGGCGGTACTCCTGTCTGCTTCTCCAAACTGGGGATGTGCCAACTGACAGCTACTGTAGGTACATTGACTATGGATAAGTACCTCATACAACCCCACTTCAAAAAATGTTAAACTACCCCTTTAAAACTCATTATCAGCTCCTTATTATAAGTGATAAGATCCAACATGAACGCACTATTTTCTGCCAGTTAGAGGAGGAGTTGGAGGAGTTAGAGGTTTCAGTTGCTTCACGTGAGCATTTTTCTGTATTTCTGTTTTTCCCCGCGCTCTTTTAATTCAACGTTTGAATTAGAAACTGATGACAGTTGGTGGGTTGTGTGGTTGCTGTCAATCAGATCTAGTCAAACCACACCCACACAGTCCTAATGCAGCAGACAAACTGAGTTTTTAGTGTGAAAGTCTTGATTAGTAAAGCCTAAAAATGAAAAATGCAGTAGTTTTGGTGTCAGAAAATCAAGCTCATACATGAACGTGTTTAAAGAAACTTTCCTCCTTCAGCAGATGAATGTGAAAACAGGCTTTTAGTGTCAAACTGCACATAAATCATTCTGCAGAGTGAAGGTCAAACATCCAAGTGATGTAACAATAAGCGAAACATTTCTGAGTGGAGAGGGACTTTAGGATATAAAAGCAAATATGCAAAACATGTTGGTCTTGTCTACTATTCAGAGGAATTTCAGTAAACTATGTGACCTCGCCGGTTGTAGAACGCAGCAGATAGTTTACTCTTTGCACTCAAAAAATTCAAAAAGAAGGAACCATCCCCGTTTTTTTTTCCAAACAAGAAAACCGCAAGCTTCAAAAAAAGGAATAATTACTCAATCTTAGCTGCTGGCCCTCCCACCTCCACCCTCCTAGTTCCCCCCAGAGGGATGCAAGTGCGTCAGTGAGGGGTTGGAAAAGAGGAGAAGTAAAGCCTTTTGACTTTCAGGAAGGAAACACATCTGGGGAATAAGGAAAGAGAGAACGGGTGAAAAGAGGAATTAGCGTGGAGGAAGAGGAGCCGGCCAAAAATAGTCAGCCTCCGCTCGAGCCTTGCCTCGCCAGAGCCCCTACACCACACCTCCTGCCACTCAAGCATTAGTCAGCCCTGACCTATCCCTCAGTGAGTGACTAACTTCCCCGCTGAGCCCCCCACAAGTCATGAACCTCACTTCCTCCCAGGTGTTTTTATGCAGTCCTGGGTTACTCAACCTGAGACCCTAGTCCTGAAGCAAACATTTGTTAGCAAACAACTGAGATAGTGATTTTTTTTTCTCAATTAAAAACAGTGTTTCCACGTGGGCCTGTACCAACAGAGAGAAACTACAGGAAACTATAAAAACACACAGTCAAAGTTCAGCTATAATCGACCGAGAGAGAGAGATAAGTGAAGTTGTTAGTGAAGTATATGAGTTGTAATAGGAGGGGAATGGGTAAACATGTGCATTCCTCTGACCAGAAAACCATCCAGACAAACAGGAACTCTGGCCAGACAAATATGGTAAAGCCACATCTGAGGCGGTGCTGTGACCAGACTGGTTTTGGATGGATGGAAGGAACCAGAAGTGCTGCAGATATTTCATCCCGTGCAGGTGTTTCGACGAGCACACAGTGGACTTGGTACACTGGCTGGGTTTGCCAGAGTAAACAGGAAGCAGTGGGCAGTGTGTGTGGCTGTGATTGGTCGCTGCAGTTTGATTTGTGACAGCGACAAAGAATGCAGGAAGGGGACGTGTGTACAGGGAGCAGCGCAGAATACCACGGAAAGAGAGTATGTGTGTGACATCATGTTAATACTATGACAGCAAGGCTTTTGACAGAAACCTGCTAAAGTTTTTTTTTTTTCCCGAGGGGGAAATCACAAACAAGTGTGACCTGGTCAGGACATTCCCGCTCTGGAAGTCTCTTGATAATGCTCAGGAGACTGTGGGACATACTGTACAATCACAGAGGGTCACATGTGATTGATAAAATGCCAATAAGTGATTCATCTATATTGTCAGTCTTGTTTTAAAACTCACATTTTGGCTACAACATGTCTTATTAGACTGACCAAACACCTGTCACGGACAGTGTGAGCTTCGGGGCGGCCAGTTGTGCATCAAGCTGTTTTCTATAGCTATTTGTCAACTAGAGCCATCCAGTGGTGCTTCAGGGAACTTTGAATACAGCAAACAGTGAGTGGGGCCTTCAACACAGATACTGGCCACCGTTCATTGTTTGGATTGTCTTCATGAGATAAACCTGGACGGCAGCCTGGAACTACTGTTCTGTCTCTGTGCTGAGGTGAGGAGGTGGCAGATGTCTTTTAAAGAAATAATCACAGTTATCTATCAAAACACAAAACACCATGCTCTCTTTTCCAAGTGTTTCCCACTACTTTGGATTCACTTGGTCTTGTCTGAAGGAGAATCTGACTGCTCAGTCCGCTGGCTGCTGTTGTTTGTGGGTATTTGTGACGTATCAGAAGCAGTGGTGCCCTTGGAAATGTTCCATAGGTGTGGCCAGAGGGAGCCACTGAAAATCTTGAGGTGGGAAAACCAAAAGCCATAACTGAATTTGAGGAAGCTGATTATGCTGTTATTTCCCAGTCGGAAAATTTTAACTGCAACGCCTCTGAAGTCTGATTTCCGACTTGGAAAATCATGGAAATAACCTCAACTACCCTAACCTCAAAATCCAAGATGGCTGCGCATCAACAGTGGTGGGAGTTGTAGTGACACACTGTTTATTAGCATTCATTTCAGTCATTCATTCACTTTCCATAGCTGCCTATCCTGTTGGGGGTCAGTCCATATTGACATGATGACATCACACAGTTGCTGCAGATTTGTCGGCTGCATTGACATGATGACATCACACAGTTGCTGCAGATTTGTCGGCTGCATGTCCATGATGAGAATCTCCCGTTCCAGCACATCCCAAAGGTGCTCTATTGGACTGAGATCTGGTGACTGTGGAGGCCATTGGAGTACAG
>NC_065523.1:35350063-35387896 GCF_006386435.1 Epinephelus moara | reverse complement strand
TTCTATCATCTTGAACCAGTCTGGCCATTCTCCTCTGACCTCTGGCATCAACAAGGCATTTTGGCTCACTGGATATTTTCTCTTTTTGGGACCATTCTCTAGGGACCATCCTCTGTAAACCCTAGAGATGGTTGTGCTGATGCTCCGTTTGAACTTCAGCAGCTCGTGGTTGTGCTGATGCTCCGTTTGAACTTCAGCAGCTCGTCTTCACCGTGTCTACATGACTAAATGTGTTGAGTTGCTGCCACGTGATTGGCTGATTTGTGTTAACGAGCAGTTGAACAGGTGTACATAATAAAGTGTATGTTTTATTTTCAATATTTTTATATCTTCAGTACTAATTTAAACACTGTAGCATAATACACATTCTATTTTTTATTTTAATGTACATTTTTATTTCTATTTTATTTTATTTATTTTATTGCTTAATATTTACATACTTCAATCTCATACTCTATTCTTTATATCGGAGCGACTGTAATGAATCACCAATAAAGTATTTCTGATTCTGAATCTGAATTATTATGATTTTTTTTTTTAATAAATTTTCCTGATTATAATTTTATCTTTTTTTACTAATTTCTTGCAATTGTTTTGATTCATTTCTTCTTTGCACATTTACTTCTTCCCATATTTTTTGACAGAGATGAAGCCACTCTGGTTTCAAGTGGTTAAATAGAGAATGTTACAAAAAAGAAAATAAAATTAAAAATTTTTTTAGCTCCTAATAAAATCAGGCAATCAATGCTCAAAAAATAAAAATAAATATTAATACATATTGACTGAACTTTTCTAGAGTATGAAAATAATTCTTAACTTAATACTTAACTTACCTTAAGTGGTGTTTCCCTGTAAATACAAATGCATAAGTGAAATTCATGAAATTCTTTCTTAGCATTGAAGCTAACACGATTATAAGAGCTTAAAAAGACAGCAGGGTATTATCATCATCACCATTATTATTTACCATGACCAGACAAGCTGACCCGCAACATAATCCGTCTCCATGGGAACGCTCTTAATACGGAAGCTCGCTTGGATAACAGGAGGCTGAAACGCGAAGGGGGCAGGAGCAGCAGCAGGAGCAGCAGGAGGCCGTGGCTGGACAATGATTGACGTGGAAAGTGAAAGGAGTGACTGAGTAACAAACTTCGGGGGAGAAAGAAAGTCCGAGGAGCCAAATCCACCTCCTGAGTGTGTGTGTTAGCTGCTGTGTGTGTGTTTCAGCGCACACGGCACCATGAGTCTGGACAAAGCAGAGCTGTGTGATTCTCTGTTAACCTGGGTAAGTTTGATGTTAGCGAGGTGTCCTAGCGAGGCTAACCGCCGGCTAGCAGGTGACAGCAGGTGTTAGCAGGCGATATAACAGAGGAGGCAGCGTTAGTTTTGTACGTGAAGTCCTCGGTTAGTCGATAACTAGCTGCTTTAATCACTCGGTAAGTAAATATATTAAGTTAGCAGTTGTTAGCTACAAAAGTTGTGTCTGAAGCTAACTGTCGCTAGCTAGCCAAGCTAACTAGCTAGGTAAACACCTTGGAAGTTTGCTCCTGGTGGACTGTGTGAGCTTGTTATCAGTTACAGGCTGATAGCCGTGTCAGCAGAGTCCACTAAACAAACTCAAATAACTTAGTGTAAGCTGAGAGACTTATATCAGGTTATCCAACATGGTAACTTATTTAGACCAGGGAAATCCACCTGTTTGGCTCTGCTCCACACACAGGCAAGTGTAGCACTAAACTGAGACACCCACTAATATTAACAGCTTTCTAAGTATGGCTGCAACCCCCTACAACTGCCTAGCATCTGACATTTAAGTAGTGTAAAGAAAGACTGGGTGGGTTTAGACAAAATCCCTGACAGTTTTGTAACATTCAGACCACTATAATGTTGATTTACTGCAGGTACTAAGTCCCCTTTAATCCCCAAACAATTACAAATCCAATTTTAATGCTCCAGAAGAGAGATATAAGAGTCATTAATAGAGCTGATTATCAAGAACTAACCAGCAAATTATTTATAAACTCACATATTCCCAATTTAAAGATTTGGTGGACCTAAAAACTGCACAATTAATGTGTAAAGTAAGAAAATAAGATGCTTCCAGACTGTTTCCACAAGTTTTTCCAAATTAAACCGAGGAAATTGTATGTTTGCATACATAGATATCCAATATGCCGAAATATTTTATTCATCATCAAGTCTCTGTATTGGAATAAACATCATATTATACATGCATACTCTTAAAAGTACTCTTATGGCTCTTATTGTGATGGCTTTTCCACACAGAGGCAAGTGTAGCATTGAACTAAGACAACTAATCTTACCAGCCTGTATGGCTGCAACCCCCTACAACTGCCTAGCATCTGTCATTTAAGTAGTGTAAAGAAAGACTGGGTGGGTTTAGACAAAATTCCTGTTTTTTGTTCTGCATTATTTGACAGTTCTGTAATGTTCAGACCACTATAATGCTTTATTTACTGTAGGTACTAAGTCCCGTTTAATCCCAAAACAATTACAAATCCAATTTTAATGTTCCAGAAGAGAGCCCTAAGAGTCATAAATAGAGCTGATTATCAAGAACCAGTCAGCAAATTATTAATTAACTCACATGCTCCAAACTTAGAGATTTGGTGGACTTAAAATCTGTAAAAAAAGATGCTTCCAGACTGTGCCCAGAAGTTGTTTCAAATTAAAGTGAGTCACAATGAACTAAAAGGAACTTGTATGTTTGCAAAAACAAAGATTAGAACAAATGCAAAATACGGATGCATGATATTGGATTTTTGTTGACATCCATTATGCCGATATATTAGTTTAGTTAATTAGGATACCCATTAGCTACTGCATTGTGGCAGCTATTCTTCCCATCTTCCACAACTGTACATTTGTGACAGTGTACAAAAGAATTAGCAATTTTCACTTAACAAAATAACAGCCCTAGACTAAAACATTGACACAGACAAACAAGACAGCTCCTGGTGATAGTTATTAAGATATATGCTTTTTCATGATTTCATTTGGCGAGTAACCGCCATTTTTGGGCTAAATTTTGCTCCGATGATGTGATGATGCTCCTTTATTGAAATATTAGACCCAGTATTTACATAATACACATTCACATTTGCATTAAAATTAATAGTTCCCAGGAAAAACTATATTTTTACCATGCATTAAGTTCATTACAGTGTATGACTCATACCATATAGGTCACCTTTTCTTGTAGT
The DNA here is from genome assembly GCF_006386435.1 of Epinephelus moara. Classification (NCBI taxonomy): domain Eukaryota; kingdom Metazoa; phylum Chordata; class Actinopteri; order Perciformes; family Serranidae; genus Epinephelus; species Epinephelus moara. The sequence continues at coordinate 35,384,672 of NC_065523.1, read as the reverse complement.
CTCCTTTGGAAAACATGTAAATATGATTAGCATACTAGCAGAAAACAGTCACCAATTAAATGTCCCTGCACCACAAACAAAGACAGACCCTTATTTGACATCTTATTTGGCCGATAACCGATATCAATATATCCATTTTTTCCCTACATAATTTTAGTGATCATCAAGTCTCTTCTGTCGTGAAATTAACATCATATTATGCGTCTTATTGTGGCGACCCACCAGCAGATGAACATGTGAAATACAATGCTTTTCAGTGTATGTAATGTTCATTCATTGTCCAAAATAAGAAAAAGCATGTCGGCCATCTCTGATATTTCACGTTAAAGCCGATACTGGCTGATACCGATGACTGATATTATCGTGTGTCCTTCATGTAAAATAAAGATGTATAACAGTCAAATCAGTTCATTTGTGGGATAGTTTTGAAAGGAATTATAAATGTCTGAAACATTATGAGATGATTGATAAATATAAAACTGAGTTATGAATGCTTTTGTGTGTATATGAGTATTTGTTTGGGACTTTGGGCATATATATTTATATGTATAATATACATATATTTTGTTTTGCTTATTTCTTTCATTTTAATTGTATACGTCTTAAAGAGAACAGTACAACAAATTCTTGTAAAAAGGGCAGGTGCAATAAGCTAAGGCTTCAGTCTTCACCTTTTGGTGGGACACTACTTCAAAAGTCATGAATTATTATTGTTATTATATTTTTCTTGTGTGTATTTGAGTTGTATAAGTTGGACAATCGCCAAAATAAACAAAACTATGCCAAATTAGTAACATTAAAGCTGTTCCTAATCAATAGCAGGCTCCTTGCCAGAAAAAATGAATAAATAAATAAATTAACTATAATTATTTACAACAACAGCCTAAAGGAGTTCATGCTTGTGGAGTTTTTTGTTTTTTAACACACATCACAGGTTACTCACATTCATCAAAATGTTTGAGTCTGTTTTAGCTTTGGGTAAAAGTTAAATAAAGTATGTCTGTGCATCAAATGTATAATTTTGTCCATTTCTTAATTTATTAACATTAATTCTCAATGTCTTCATTCTCAGTTGCAGACATTTCAGGTGCCGTCATGCAACAGCAAGCAGGACCTAACAAGCGGAGTGGCCATCGCACACGTGCTGCACAGAATGTAAGAGCACATATATAAGAAGCTCCAGTATTTATTTATAGTTGTTTTGTTGTCTTGATTATCTAAGTGCACAGCATGAACCCAGAGGAAAGAGCCGGTAGAAATTCATTCAGAGCCTGCTCACTGAGATTTGCTTATCTGTGTGGTTTGCAGTGAATTGCCCTTTGACTTGCACACGGCCACTATCTATGCAAAATGTAAACCATTTAAAGACAGTCTGGATTTGTGAGGTCAGCTTTATTGAAGACATAGGTTTCATTTTATCTGTCCGGGCATGGTGACCTTTTGGAGCTTGTGGTGGGACATTTGTGTTCATACTCACACAGACAAATGGACAACGTAACAGTTTGTCAATCAAATCTTTAGTTTAATGTCACTTTGAAGTTCCTCTCCACGCAAAAATGTGTTTTTCGTCTGTGTATGTCCTCTGAAATGTCTGAGCTTGGCTATAATGACTTGTCTCTTTGCAAAGTTTGTCTCGAGAGAGGTGTCTGTTCACTTTGCTAAAATCTGAGATTTAAACGCATGCCAGGAAAGCTAGATTAGTTACGTCACTAACATGAAAGCCAGTCGCTGTTTAATATGGAAAAAGCATACTGAAGGAGAAACACACTTTGACACAAAACTAGCAAGAGTGTGCACTTTTTTGGTGCAAAGCAAACCCTGCAGCTTCCTTCCACTATCTACCAAAAACTCCATCACAACAGATATTTTTGTCTAACGCTGTGTCAGGCATGACCAGCTAGCCTACAAGCTAACAAGCTATCAAACCATTCTAATATGACTGCTAGTGGCCGATTTTAGTGCACAATAGACTCTTTATCTGAGTCTGGGTTTGACTGAGGCTCAGACATGTATGGCTAAATCTCTCTGCTGTTTCCTCTAATGCTAACGCTAGCCATCTTGATGCACAACACTCTTTTACCAATCAACCTATAGCCATATATACGTAGATGCCGCATTGTCCGCATCAGCCTGTTGCTGTGATACGTCAGTGTCGCTGCCATATTGGAGGGGGCAAGACTTGCCTTTAAACATAAATTTTTGTGGTTAAAAAGCACTATATTTTATATTTCTCTACTGATTTCAGTGAGTTGTTTTAATAGTCAAGGGTTTGTGATCTACATTAGTCTGAGTGTTCGGAAGTTTGCTGCATAGATCAGCCTCTCATTGGGTGGAACGAGCCACCCGCTGAAGTCCCGCCCTACCACCTCCGGTTGCAGTTTTCAACACGTCCTTTACTAACTTTTGCGGTGTTTGATCTTGCAGGGATGTAGCCATTTTTCTGCCATGGTTCGTGTCCGGTAGGCGATATTTTTGTGGGCATGTTAAACCAAAACCTGTTTCCCCCCGGCAATATTGCAAGCGCACCGTTGCTGTGGCATTGCCAAGAACGATTGTGATTGGTTGAAAGAAATAAAAAAAGCCGGGGCGTTTTTTCCTCCAATCTCACAGTGAGAGTCGCTGCAGCCAGACCTTGCTTTTCTTGAGAAAGGTCTGGTGAGCGAGACTAGATCTACATAGAATAACACGTTTAATCTCCAGTTGCTTAGAAGCTTGATGTTTACGCTGAAATCGCAGCTGGACACTCGAGGAGTGAGTGAAGTAAATTACTTACATGATGTTGAATAATTTATTGTCATATAGGGGTGTAATGATCCATCGATCTGGATCGATATATCGATTCAATGATCAGCGATACAAAGTCATCGATGAGTGAAAACATCGATCTATATCGTGGTCTTCTGGCTACGCTTTATTTTGAAAACCTGTGTTGCTGTCAAACAGTGGCAGGCAGATGGCGAGCAGCTGAGAGAAAGATGATGAGGATAACATTATTGACTCAGGAATAAATCGGGAGCGTGGAAGTATTTTGAATTTTGGAGAAAAACAAAGGGGGTCAACAGACAAACGCATGCCGTACATAAACAATGCTGTTAAAGCTAAAACACAGCCTAACGTTACCTGCCTGGAGGGCGTCTCACTCTGCTAACTTCTCACTACAGCAACATTAGCTGCTCTGTTTCAACAATGTTCGGCTAATTTATGCAGTGTAAACATGCTTAGGCTAATAGTGAGCGACAAGCTAAAAAAAACTGTTTTGTCTATGAACTTTGACAGTTGTTACTGAGCTGATTTAGATACTTCTGTTAAACATATTTTACATGTTTGTTTGGAGAAGTTTTCCTTTTGGGTTTTAAGGCAGACAGTCCTGAATTTTTATGAAAAAGACCATGATATGGAAATTGTGAAAGGCTTTGGGCTATATAATGTACGTTTACAATGGTTCCTGTCTGCTCTAAACGAGTAGGAAACGAGGGCTCTAACGTTGGCGTGCAAAGTTTCGCTGGCAGCCAGAAACAAACATCTATAATCCATTCTCCATTTTACCCTTATGTATTCTTGTGTCCTTTCTAAAATGAGCAGTGGTGGAAGTTGCTATATTCTGTTACGATGAAAGAGTTGATGAAAAGCAGAGAGCGTTACACATAAATTCAGTTCACGCCTAACACCGATACTCATTACCATGCGGAATTTCCTCCGTGGGGTGTCCAGGCTCAGCCTGGACACCCCACGGAGCCTCTTTGCAGTTTGTTTTGGAGTTAGGAAAACAGTGTTAACCCAAATATTAGCATTAGTATTTTCATATACTTTAAAACGTGCCTGGAGGGGGACTTAAACTTAGAACCCAAAGCTTGACTGCTTCTTGAGTTATCTCACAACAAGAATATTATTCCCACGAGTCACGAGACTGTTGTACTGAAATGTTACAGAGCTTAGCAGAACAGAAACACAGGGCCTCATCTCCCTGTGGCCCTCTGTCAATCATGATGCCCACAGATGTGTCGTCCTTGTCCTCACTGGAGTTCTCTTGTCCCCTCATTAACAGAGACCCCTCTTGGTTTAATGAGACATGGCTCGGCAGAATCAAGGAGGAGAGCGGGGCCAACTGGCGCCTCAAGGTAATTTGTGAAACAGTAGGATGTGACAGAAGAGCCTACGGCAGCCTAGAATGACCAAGATGTCTGATGTCTGTTTTTTAAACTTATTTTCCCTGATTAAAATAAAGATCAAGATTGTGACCTTGATCTGTTTTTATCTTTCAGGTCAGCAACTTGAAAAAGATTCTGAAGAGCATGCTGGAATATTATCACGATGTAAGAGGACATTATTTTTTACTAACTTTTAGAAGCATTTAAATCCACTCAAGGCTCAGCTCTAATGTCTCGCCTTACTCGTATGAACAGGTGCTCGGTCACCAGGTGTCAGATGAGCACTTGCCAGACGTGAACCTCATAGGAGAGATGGGAGACGTCACTGAACTGGGCAAGCTGGTGCAGCTCGTATTGGGCTGTGCTGTCAGCTGTGAGAAGAAACAAGGTAAAGTGTTGAGGTGCACAGAGACGTCATTATCTCTCTCTGTATCTATATTTAGATAGAAGACAGGAAGAGGTTCTGTTTTATACAGGAAGTCAAGTTAAATCAGGCAAATGTTATATTTTTTAACCAGTGCAGTTGTTGTACCTTCCAAGTATCAAATTGATTTAATAATGGCATATAATTAATTATGAAAAGAAATTCTGCATCTTCATACTGTACTTTTTGTATCGCTTTCTCTCTTGACCAAAATACGAGGTAAAATATTTTTTCTATTTTCAATATTCGACTTTTTTAATGAAAGAAATTAATACATGCTGCTGAAACTACACTTTCTAAACTTCATTTTAATGTATAATTTTTAGGGGATCGGGGGAAATACAGCCGCCACAAAGCTTTTTTATCTACTACACTACACGCCACCTCCTCCTTCTAATGCGCTCTCAGCTCACTGAGCACTGATTTTGTGGGGGCGATCAGAACATAGTAAAGCTGCAACAATTAATCAATTAGTTGTCTCCTATTAAATTAATTGCCAACTCATTTGATCAGTTTGAGTAATTAAGAGCAAGCAAAAGGCTCTGCTTTCAGCTTTTAAAATATGAAAATTTTCTGGTTTCTTTACTACTCGAAGACAGGAAACTGAATATCCTTGGGGTTGTGGACAAAACAAGACATTTGAGAACGTCATCTTTGGCTCTGGGAAACACTGATCGACATTTTTTGACAATATTTAGACCAAACAACTAATCAATTAATCAAGAAAATAACAGACAGATTAATCAACAGTGTAAATAATCAATATTTGCAGCTCTAGAATATAATGATCACTTTTCAATAATGTAGATAGAAGACCAGAAGTGGGTGTGGTTTATGTTCAGTCACATTAACTGAGCAAATGCTGCATTTTCTAAACTACATTTTATTATTGTGCCCTAAAAAAAATTGACGTGATTTGATAATGGCATAAAAATAATAATGAAATATATTCCCATATCCTCATACTGTACTTTTCATATCACTCACACTCATTATTTTTCATTTTTAACTAAACTAAGTTTTATGTATTGTCTGTATGCCTATGAAATAAATGACGAGATAAATTAATGAGGAAATAAATGCATAAAAAAATGTAAATATGAATGTATTAATAAGTCAATATAGTTAATTAAATAAATATTTTTTTAAGGAATGTTTTTTAAAGGACTAGTTTGATTTATTTTGGGGGACTTTTATTTCATAATGTCACATTTATTTCCCAGCTCTTCTTTATCCATCTGTTTAAATACCTATAAAATACTTGGTAGGTTGTTAGTGGACGCTACGTCAATATTCCATTAAACCTGTAGCTAATGCATTTAGCAGGATACATCTTTAAAGGGAAATTTTGGTTTATTTCAACATGTCTCCTATCATCCTAAATTTGTTTCAAGTGACTAGTGACATAAAAAATAATAGTTAGCATGTTAACCGTTAGCCTAGATACAGCCGGGGCGCATAGTAGCGTCAGACCTGTAGGCACGGTATGAGATCGCTGCTTGTTCTCGCGAGATATATTTCGGCTGCGCTTTGGAAAGCAGAGCTAGATGGTAAACAAACATGGCAGCACACCGGTAAGGTAAGACAACACGTTTACATGTCGTTTTCTATATGTTCTCTGACATTTATCCTAACGATATGAGGCGGTCTTTGTGGAAAAAAAGCTTGTTTAGTGGACTAACTTTGCACTTGAAGGTTGCCCGTTCACTTACGTTTTAACAGGTCTGACGCTACTATGCGCCCCGGCTGTATCTAGGCTAACGGCTAACATGCTAACTATTATTTTTATGTCACTAGTCACTTGAAACAAATTTAGGACGATAGGAGACAGGTTGAAATAAACCAAAATTTCCCTTTAATGGAGGAACACCGACTGAATCGATTTTATTTTCTTTCGGCATCACAACTGAGTTTTCTAAATTTAAAGGAAATTAACACATGCAGCTAAAAACTACAGGTTCTATCGTTCATTTTGATGTAGAATTTGAGTTTGAAATAAATCCAGCTGCCGCACCAGGCTTTTGTATCCCTACTCTTGCAAATGACACCTCCTCCTCCCTAATACGCTCTCAGCCTGCTGTGCGCTGTCTTGGTTCGAGCGATCAGAATATAATCTATAAATTGTCAGCTATTCATTTAATCACCAATTAATTTGATGATTGATTAATGCATTTGAATAGCTTTTTAAGGGAAAAAAGGTCAAAATTCTCTGATTCAAGCCTCTGAAATGTGAATATTTTCTGGTTTCTTCACTCCTCTATGACAGAAAACTGAATGTCTTTGAGTTGTGGACAAAACAAGATATTTGAGGACGTCATTTTGGTCTTTGGATCAACATTTTTCACCATTGTTTGACAATTTATAGATCAAACAACTAATCGGTTAATTGAGAAAATAATAGATAAATTAATTGACAATGAAAATATTTAATAGTTGCACCTCTAAAATATAGCAATCACTTTTCAATGATGTAGTAAATGAAATGACCAAGTAGTGAAAGTCCCATGGCCTTCTACAGTGATATGAATCGATTTAAAGAAATAAAAGGCACAAACATCTTTTTTTTTTTTTTCACAAATAAAAATGAGCGATGTCTCTTAGAATAAATTTCCAATGCATCATTTGTGCTTTCCCAATTAATGTATTCAGATTTGGGTACATCATCCCCAGTAAAGTGTGAGCTGTAAAAGGGGAAAAATGAAAACCCCGTAGATGCAGCCATCTGTGAAAATAACACACAGGATTAACTCAAAGTCAAATCACATGGTTCTTGGTTTATGTCAGTCGTGATCATCATAACTTACACTGACACATGCTTTTCTCCCCACAAGACAATTTTGCAAGTTACAACTCAGGGAGAAAACTGATCATTTGTTATTTAAACATGAGCTCGATGTGCACTGGCTCTCTGCAGATGGATGCTTGTTTGGTGTTTAGTAGAGTATTTGTGTTAATCTGTATTTGGCTGCACCTTCACAGCTCTCTGTTGTCTTCTCCTAAACACAGAGCAAATCCAGCAGATAATGACACTTGAGGAATCTGTCCAGCATGTTGTGATGACAGCCATTCAGGAGGTGAGTGAGCCTCTCGCTTATCCTCTTGGTTCTCTCTACTTTGCATTAATCCCGGCTCTTAGTCATGGTTAATTCACAATCAAAGAAATCCGGATAAGCGAAAGACTGAACAGAGTCCCAGAAACCTTACTCTGAGATATTTCAAGACTTTGTTTAGTGTTTCACTGGCACACATACAGCTGGAAAAAATAACCTGTGCAGGTTTATCAAACAAAGTTATTTAGAAAACCCAATAAATAAGGAACAGGTATTCTTCCAAAAATTTGAGCTTTACACTGACTTTGTTTTGACTGCTTTGTTTCAGCTCTTATCAAAGGAGCCTTCATCAGAACCAGGAAGCCCAGAGACCTACGGGGACTTTGACTACCAGGTGAAACAGCAACACTTTCACTCCCCCTCTGTGTGCTTGTTTTTCACGCAGAGGATCTGTTACATCCCTCTTTTGTGTTTTCCCGCACCCTTTTATTAATGTTTTCTCCCTCCTACTGTGACTGGTATAACATCTCCTCTGTCTCCTTGTTCTTTGTTTGCAGTCCAGGAAGTATTATTTTCTAAGCGAGGAGGCAGACGAGAAGGAGGACCTGAGCCAGCGCTGCCGAGACCTGGAACATCAGGTTGGTACACCAAATCGGGTTTATGTTTTACTTGGCAAACGTTTCTTGAGGCCATAGACTTCCAGTCCTTGAAATTTTAGTCCTGTTTGATTTGGCATCACCTGTGGTTACTGGTGGTGACATCAAGTACATTTTAATACAACGGGACAGAGTATTCTAGGGGCAGCAAACACTCCTTAAATAGAATTACAGTCATGACCAACTGCTGGATCTGTTTACAGTGCAGCCAAACAAACTCACATTGGTTTAACAAAGAATTCAGTCAATAATTGGCCTCTCTCCATCAGACTTTGAGCAACCGCAATCTGATTTCATGCTGTAGTTTTCCACACAACAAGAGGGCAAAGATAAGTAGGTGACCTTGCTGAGAAGTTGGATGTGTGCAGCCTGTCGCCTGCCAAAGTCTGCCAAGAATTTCTGTTTTTCCTGTTTTGTAAACACATTTTCGAAGAGCAGTCGATGTCAGAGCTAATCTCTGTTACAACAACGTGGCACCTCCTGTGATTGCATCACAGTAAGAGCCATCCAATGTTTCCCAGGTTAAAATCTTAGGTCCTGATCACACAGAAAGCGTTTTAGCAGCTGAGGGCGCCTTTTTGTAATTGTTTGTAACGAGAATGAAGACTTTTGCTCGCTGGTTTTGCATTGCAACGTGCCTCACATTTCTGCGCTCTAGGCGCTAGGCTTGTCACGATACCAGAATTTCAGTAGTCGATACCAATGCTAGTGAATTTCCACGATTCTCGATACTCATTTGATACCCCTTGACTGCACCACTCGCCGCGCACATGTGAGTGATCGATGGTGACAACGTGTGTGTCGGCTTCGTTGGGTGTACCAAGTGCAGAACGATGCTGGTATATGACAGCAAAAAGACAGGGACGTCAACACTCAAGAGGCACATGATGAAGGCTTGCCATGGAAAGAAAGACGAGAGTCAGCCTTCAATGTCCAAGTTCATATCCTTAAAAAAAGTCGGGTTTAAACCGGGCTCGGGCTCATAATTACAGTTAAAGGGATGGACAGAACATGCACGGGCTCGGGTGGGGTCGGCTAGATTTTTTGGGCCCAATCTAAGCTCTAGCACTTGTAGAAGCCATCGTTTCTAGCAAAGACGATGGAGAACAGGTGTTCTTCTTCATTGCTCGTCCTCCGCACAGACTTACACGCGTATACTTCCCCCGTCAGTTCCAACAGGAATCGACACAGCCCGCTGAGGGCAAAGTTGTATCCTGTACTTATGGTACCAAAAAAAATAACAGGTACCAACGTATTTTTTGTGTGTTGGCATCGACTTGACAACCCTACTAGGGGCTTGCCGTTTTTTTTTGCCGGAGTGCTCTGATCTCCTCCAGTTAAATAAACTTCAACTCCAAGTGGAAAAATGCCACATGCCAATTATTTGAGAGGCGGGCCTTCTGTGGTGCTCACGACAACACGTTTACAGTTGGTAAACAATGGAGGAGAAACTGGTGGTAGTGGTTGCTGGATACCCAGAGCTATACGGCCTGATGATAGACAGCAGGTTGTCAAACTGCCCCTGAGTCATCCTAAAATATGCCTGGAAACAGCCATCATGGAGGAGAAGCTCCTGGACCAACTGGTGGTACTCCCCATGATCCAGCCTCTTTTTTAGGGTCTCATGTACCCACACAGATCTCTGTTTATCTGCTGACAGCCTCTCACCCTCAACCAGAGCTACAGACAGTACCCTCTGCCTCAACATGTCAGGAACTACACACTGATTACTGTCAGATAACGAAAATGAATAGATCAACGGTAGATTGTTTACACGGGAAGGTTAGAAAAAGGAGGTGAGTCCGTGGTTGCCTGGCAACAATAATAAGGCTCGGCAAGTGGGGTTTTTTTCACTAGTGGCATTTAATGTTAGGATCACGTTGGAACACGTTCTCACCACAAACGAACAGCACCAGAGTTAATTTCTAACCGGACAGAGACCACCTCTTCAAGAAGGTCTCTGTCCGGTTGTTTTGGTGTTCACACCTGCCCAAACAAACCTCACTTGGGGGCAAAGGAACCTGAGTTTTATTGAACCAAACCAAACAGGGCAGGTGTGAAAGCACCCTAAGTCATTTCATGGGGTTGTGACGAGACGTCTTTCACAATGTGAGTCTACGGGAAAAAGTCTCAATGGGTCCAAAGGCATCACGTAACGGACCAGGAAGTTGTGATTCCAAAAATATCTTCAGAGCTTAACTTTCAAATGACGTACTGGTGCTTGGATCTGCTTCATCTTCCATTTGTCTAACAGAGCTGTTGGTTTTATCTCAAAAGACAAACTATTCTGTAGTTTTGGAGTAATATAAAACTATTTCACCTTTAATGTTCCTGACTTTCAGTTTCTTTTGAGGCCCAGTTTATCTGTTCTGTGGTTGCAGCATGTTGCTGAATGTGTGTGCGCCTGCAGCTTTTGTGCTCTGGCCCTTATTGATTAGCCTGCCTGAGACTTTGTTTGTGTTCCCATGGCTTGTTTTTGCACCACCGACTGCGAGGGGACTAATTTTGTGTATTTTAAAGATAAATTCCAGTCAATAGTTGCATAACATCGAGATAAAACTGACACATTGCCTTGGGATGGAGCAGTAGCCAACAATAATTTGTACTGCTCTCAGCCCACCTGTTTGTTTACTTACTTAGCCCACGCGTTAGGGATTAGTCATTTGTGTTGTTTTGAAAGCTATTTACTGTTACTGGTCCTGTGCTAAAGCATGCAATCTGTCCTTAAAGTTCAGTGTAGGGTTTTGCTGTGTTCAAACTGGAAAGATGTCCAGCAGGTAAGTGAACGCTTCCCCCTTTTTTAATACTGGAATGCCACCTCGTCTAACTGTAACTCAAACACAAACATTTTGTAACTTCATCAGCTTGAAATAAAAACACTTCTCCCCCCTGAACTTTAACAATATAACCAGTATTATTAATGGAGCTGTGCATATTCATCTGTTTATATCATGAGAGTCTGGTTGTGACCCCGAGGGTAAATGCTAACAACTTCACTATTGAGAAAGTTCCATCTGCCTGAGACCATCGCACACCAGCTGACTAACTAGCTTTGGCCAATGAGCATGTAAAATGAGAGCAAAGCATGTGATCGATGTCCTCTAAGCATGAAAAACGGTGAGTTTGTCGCTGTGGATCTGTGCTTCTCATCCTTGAATCTGTCGCGTGCCAGTGCTGTGTCTTTGTCATGTTTATTTTCAGAGAGATATCAACCGCTCGTGTCAGTGTTCTTGATATGTTATCCTTTGAAAGAAAAGCGTTAAAGACTTTTCTGATGCATCTTCTTGTCTTTCCCTTTCTTTGTACAGCTTTGTCACTTTGTGTTCTTTCTGTCAGCAGTCCCATACCCAGTGTCCTGCTCTTTACGCCTGTTTTTACAATATCCTCTGTTTCCTCTCTCTTCTGCCTCAGCTGTCGGTGGCTCTGGAGGAGAAGTCGACCCTACAGGCAGAGACGCGCTCCCTGAAGGAAAAGTTAAGCCGCTGTGACTCTCTGGACGCCTCCTCTACTGCCATCACCGGCAAGAAGCTGCTGCTGCTGCAGAGTCAGATGGAACAGCTTCAGGAGGAGAACTACAGGTACAAGCAGCACACACACACACACACACACACACAGGGTTAAGGCCTTTGCACCTCAAGCCGTATTTTTCATGTTTTTTTTTCATCAGATAAAAAAGTCTTCATCTGATAAAAGCTGTTATGCTCGGAAACTTTGCACACTGATGCAATACAAGACAAAATGTTAAGACACATCTGCTCCACCTGCGTTACCTCCTATCTGTCACTTCTCTCAACACACTGCTTACCTGAGTTACAAAATGATACTGTGCGGCTATTAAATTTCACTCTGCTGTAGCACCGTCATTCCTGCTGTGCATTTCAGGATAGGGTAACGTCACCTTCTCTATGTTGTGGAAGATTTCAATACGGACATTTCTTCTGTAGGCTATATTCCACTTCTTTCTCTTGCTGGCCCACTGTCCAAGTCTAGCCTGGTACTCTCTCTTGTTGCGGATTTATGTGTCTCGCAGATTACACCACGTTTTCTTCACTGCTTCCTTTGTCAGACAACTGTTTAGGGCTGTTGTGTGAAAGTCAAAGGTTTGGAATTATCAGTCGGAGACCCCACGGTCAACTGAGATTCTTAAGTCGAGCAGTTGTTGGTTTTTTTGGGTTAATCATTGTACTTCTGGGGATGTTTCGGTCCCCAGATTTAGCTTCAGAGTGAGCACTCCAGCCAGCTGCAGACCCAGGAGAGTCTGCCTAGAAGAGGAGAGGCTTTGCCTGATCAGGCTCTGAGATAACGTTGCCTTCTGCTTAAAAGTTGTGAATTTACATCTCACAGCATCTTGATATGATACAGTCTCTGGCCTGTGTTGGATACCTAAGGTCGGCAAAACAGTGCTGTTGCACATTTCCGATCCGTCGTTAGCGTAATTAGCACGTATTAGCTCAAAGGGCTAACTTGGCTTTTTAACTACATCACCTGAATATCACTTGCTCACTAAACGTACCGCTGAACCCTGTGTAAGATCTTAAACTTTCCAAACAAAAGAGGAACAATTAGTCGAATATTTATATCAAACCGCCCAATTCAAATAAACTGACAAAACTTGAACCTGTTCCAAAAACATCGTCGATGTACAAAAGTTTTGTCGTCAGTCTGTAAGTGTGATTAAAACAACATATTTATTTTTAAATGTGCACCAATTTTAGACAAAACATACAGACTTGGTGTGCCTAGGCCTTCAGAGTTGCTGAGGAAGACAGTCCAGGTTACTATCTGGCAAACACTCATCAGGCATTTACATCATTTTGACATTTGCACATTAAATTTTAGAAAATGTAGCTGGAGATTTTCAAAGAATTCGACATTCATAAGTACAGTAATAGTTAACATTATGTATACATGTAAATCAAATGCTGTTGCTGAGTCATACTGCTCCACTTTATATCTGACAATGAGTCCATTCAGTTCACTCAGTCACACAAACCACTGCTCTGCCATCATATGTATCTCAGGCTGGAGAACAGCAGGGATGACATGCGAGTGCGGGGAGAGATACTGGAGTGCGAGGTCACCGAGCTGCAGAAACGAAACGAAGAGCTCACCAGCCTGGCGCACGAGGCCCAAGCCTTCAAAGACGAGATGGACATCCTCAGGTGAGAGCAGCGCTGTTGTTCTTACAAAATCCCACCTGAGCAAAGTTGAATTTGTTGTGGAAAACAGTTCAGGCCCTCTCAGGAGCTAACCTACGTTTGTACTCAGCCAAACTACAGAAAGTCACGCTTGGTGGGCGTCATATCACATGGACACTGAGGGTTTGTGTTTTCTGCTTTGTAGCTTTCCAACAGAGCATTTGGGATTGTGTAATCTCAATGAGGGAAGACTCGATACATTAATGCAGCTCATTCAGAATCAACAGTGCCCTTCATTTATGTAATGCATTGTAAACATGGGCTGACAATTCTTGTTGAGATAATAGTAGGTGATCTTCTGCAATTGTTGTGAATAAGACAATTTATGGGCTGTTATTTAACTTGAATCAACCAGTTCTTTATTGAGACCGGTCATGAAAGCTCCATGGTGACTGACAATGTATCTCTTGTCTCTTTAAGTCTGGTGATGCTCTGTATTTTTGTTACAAGGGCTGCCCACCCCTGACTAAGAGTTTTCCTAGTCGACCAACAGTCGTCATCAGGGTCCATCAGTGGACTAGTCTCCTGCATGTTTCTAATATGACTGTAATGATTAAATGATATATTTTGGTGGTTTGAGTTGAAGGTGTGAGAAAGAATAGTATCAGTAACATTGTTAACACTGTGCTACATTACAGAGAAATACAAACCGTACTAATGAACCTTCATTAATATAGGCCTATATTTTATCTCCAAGTGCACGTCACACACTGAGCGAGCCGCCTGTTAATGACGCTGTGGGCTAATGGGCATGTAGCTACTTCCATGTTTCAGATGATACGTCATGTTTGTAGTCGACCAATGAAGATGAGTTTACATATCACCTTGGGTTCGTCCTTCACCTTCTCAAAATGATCCCACACTTTGGATTTCCTGCCCGACATGTTATTAACTAGCCTGTGGAATAACCGCAGGTACCAGCCCTGGAAATTAACCTGACTCCTGTCTGACTGCTGAGCGTGGACACTTCCTGTGTCTGTCCTTTCAAATTAAAGTCACACATGGTCCAGTCATATAGGTTTGGATTTATTTTGACAAGGTGCAACTCCTGATAGTTTCACGGGTTTTTTTGTTTATTTTCTGCAACTAAGCGACCAATGAAATCTTGCCGACCAATGACCTTTCTTGTCAACTAACGTTTCATAAAGTATTGGGGGCAGCTCTATTTGTTACAGTCAACAAATCCCGGGAAAAGACAAACACCAGCAATGAATTGATCCCTTTTAACAAGTATTGTCTCTGTAGCCAAAGCCAGAGTTCCTACACAGTATGGGAAAGTATGGAATCTGATTTTAGTAATTTCCAGGTCTGGATAAATATGGAAAGTATGGTGAAATGTTTTTGTTTCCAGACTATTGCTTCTATGCTGTTTTATAAATTATACAATTCTGAATTTCTAAAAATAAATCCATATAAGCCGAGTGTTTTCATGGCATTTTTAGCAGCCAGCCACCAGAAATGTTTACCACTGTGAGAGAGAGTGTGGGCCATAGTGAGTTTGATGCTGTCAAAAGCAAGGCAAGTATGGCATGCAACTGAACACACACTCCTACGCAGAGCTGCCTCTACACCTGTACGTTACTGTGTGCAAAATCACTCCGCCCCAGCAAGTACCTTAAAACTGGATCAAATACAGATATCCAAATTAGTTTGAAAGAAGAAGCATCAGTATCTTTGAATTGCACGTATCTGCTGCATCACAAATAACCAGAGAATAAACTTGTCAGAACATCTATGAGTCACGCAGTGATGTCATTATCAGAAAAGCAAACAGACTATCCTTGTCAGTACAAGGATACCCCTATGGCTGTGTTCATTGTCGTTTCCATGGACACAGTGAATCAACATGGCTACATAGACATACTTAAAATTGAATTTTTAATGTTTTATGCCTCCGCATGAGCGATAGCCGCAGCTTAAGGCATGTTTTCAGGTTGTCTGTCCATCCAACCATCTGCCGTCCTCCCCATTCTCGTGGTCGCGATATCTAAGAAATGCACCATGGGAATTTCTTTAGTAACTTGGACTCAACAATAAACTGATTAGATTTTGGTGGTCGCAGGTCAAGGTCACTGTGACCTTGCATCCGTCTCATTCTCATGAACATGTTATCTCCAGAACAACTTGAGGACATTTCTTCAAATTTGGCGCAAACGTCCACCTGGACTGGAGAATACACTGATCAGAGTTTATTGGTCAAAGGTCAAGGTCACTGTGACCTCACAAAACATGTTTTTGGCCATAACTCCAGAATTTTCACACTAATTATGACAAAACTTCACGTAAATGTCAAATAGAATATAATGATGAAGTGATGACATCTTATATCCAAAAGGTCAAAGGTCAGCTTCACTGTGACATCATAATGTTAGCCAAAAACACTTCTCTTGCCAACATATCTCAGGAACAGAAGGGGAGACATTTGGCCAGATACTGAATTGATGACACTAATTTGGGGTGTCCACCCTCAAACTGTGCTGATTGTGTAGATCTCTGTGTGTGAAGCATGATATGATGTCACTTGCTTTGTTTGAGCTACAGTACCTGAGTGCTAGTGATGGGTGGGTTGACCCACAGCCCGTCCTTGGGTCCTTTGGGTTGACCCCTGGGTTGGGCGCTTCGAGTAAGCTTAAGTAAGCATATTGCAGGTTTGTCAGAAACTGACAAAGTATGCAACATACATGCCAACAGTTGCTATTTGTATTCAGATGTCAAATATGGTTTGAATCTACGGAGAATTTTTGAAGTTTGAGTCTCAAAAAGTCTGGGAATTTAATGAGGAAATGTGTAGAAACCCTGCAGAGCCTGCTGTAGTGAGTCCTCTGTGTTACAGAAACTATTAAAAACACATCAGTGAGCTTCACTGTTGCTCTGAACAAGATGTTCTTTTATTATCATGTATTTAGGCACTGCACAGCTGTTTATTTATATCAATCCCAAATACATTTTTTTAGTGTTGTAAATATTCACTAGCAGAAACAAAGCAGTAGAAGAGTAATGAGAGACAAACTAACACGTTGTTTTGATCTTTTCACAGGATTTAAAAATGTAGAACAGCACCAGCCTTCTCCTTTAAGCAGTAGTTCATCTATTATCAATTTACACTCTCAGAAACAACTCCCACACTGCCCACACACAGACGTCCATTCAGCTCCTCTCTGACATCTGTGTTGATAATATGAATTTCATGCATTGACACTGGCTTGCGTCAGAGTTGTTGGTTTTCATAGTTAAACACAATACATCCGTGTAGATGTGTACTTAGCTAGAAGTCATATTTCTGTTCTGGTACTTAACGCCTCCCACACTGTCCTCTCCTCCCCCTCAGGCACTCGTCTGACCGGGTGAACCAGCTCGAAGCTCTGGTGGAGACGTACAAGAGGAAGCTGGAGGATCTGGGAGACCTGCGCAGACAGGTGCGCCTCCTGGAGGAGCGCAACACCGTGTACATGCAGCGCACCTGCGAGCTGGAGGAGGAGCTCCGCAGGGCCAACGCTGTCCGCAGTCAGCTGGACACCTACAAGAGACAGGCAAGCTGTGGGCTGAAAGGAGGAGGGAGTGATAGTTATTCCTGTGTTGACGTCCAAGCGATGTTAAACACAGTCTGGTGTGTGCACGTGTTTGGAAAACCTTGCAGTTTTTACAGAGAGCTCTTGCCAACGCAGACTGTTGCTATGCTCTCTGACTTGCAGGCTCATGAGCTTCACACCAAGCACTCAGCAGAGGCCATGAAAGCTGAGAAATGGCAGTTTGAGTACAAGAACCTTCACGACAAGTATGACGCACTGCTAAAGGAGAAAGAAGTGAGTTGGTGAACATTGTCAGAGAATAAAAGTTCAGCTGTGGTGGGGAAAGAATGAACACGTGCCTCTTACAGAGAGCTCTTACTGAGCTGTTTTATCAGCGCACAGCTTCTGTCTGATATCATGGCCGCACACTGAAGCCCTGTCATATTAATAGACAGCATGCAGTGATATAGTTCATATATTTTAGTGATGGCAGTCCTGTGTGGATCAACATTTGTTGTAGTAATTACAGGACTCACATCCCCGCAGGAGGAATTGTTGCCAGGCAAATATCGTACTATTCTTCAGTGGACTCCCACGTCCTGTGTCAATTCTAACACCTCCTGCAATCTGACAGGAGTGATTAATGTCCTCACTTACTCGTGGGAGTAATTAAGGAATACATACTGTACTGACATGAAGTGTGCATTTACTTGTACTACTTGGAGGAAGTGTGTGAGTCCAGATAAAAGAAACTCATCGCTCCACAGGGTTTGAGGCTCATGTGGTTAATCAGATTTCCCCTAATTACTGCCTTTTTATTAATGATGTGAAATTAAATTAAGTCCATTTTCATGCCCATATCACAGCTTGTCCAACAAAACCTGATGGAGCATTACTGTTTTTTCTAAATATCAGGGGCTGGTTGCACAAAACACCTTAAGTTAAGATTTTCATTAAAGTTCCAGTTAAGGTTTCCCTCAAAACAAAATTGGTTGCACAAAACACCCTTCAGTCTTCTTAAGGTTTCCCTAAGTATTTACGGTTTTCTCCTTGTCTTGGTCTTAAGGAATCCCTAGACCATTGCACAAAAGACCTTAGCAACCAAACAGGGTAAAAAAAACAAAAACCCTTAAGGTTCCTCTGACTTAACTGACTGATCTTAACTGCAACGTGACCCAGTTTATGGCGATAAATGAAAAAACTAACCCACCCTTAGAATTCATTTTCATTGTTTCTTCCTACAGTGAGAGAAGCCTTAAGTGTCATGCTGAAGAAGAAATCTTAAGGTGTTTTGTGCAACCGGTTCCGGGTTTTTAAGG
Organism: Epinephelus moara; assembly: GCF_006386435.1. Lineage (NCBI taxonomy): Eukaryota > Metazoa > Chordata > Actinopteri > Perciformes > Serranidae > Epinephelus > Epinephelus moara. Next base: position 35,366,368 of record NC_065523.1, on the reverse strand, counting down.
AAATGTGAATTGATGAGGGGTCCTAGAGCATACAGTCATAAATGTGCACAAAACATATTGGGCTGATTGGTCCAGTAGTTTGCAAGATTATCCACAGACAGATGACACACAGCCTCAGCTAAGGAGAACATTAAGCCTTAGGTGTCATACTTAGGGGGAAAACTAAGGTGTTCAATGCAACCGGTCCCTGATTTTTATAAATGTATATCTTTGGCATTTAAGCCTTTATTGGACATTCAAGTAAAGACAGAGCAACACCAGCCCTGCAACAATCAATCAGAATCCGGTTTATTAAGAGTGTCCTTAAAAAGTCTGAAAATGTCTTAAATCCAATTTAATGAATATTAGGACTTCAACGTCATGTAATAGTCTTAAATTTGAATTTGTGAGGCCTTATTTGCCACAAATATTTTATCTAATTTTATTCATCCATCTTTTATTTATTTATTTACTTGTTGGTCAAAATGAATCAAGCTGAATCAACAGAACCACCACTACTTCCCTTTATACCTAACCTACAATGCAAGAAAAAGATGATTTGTCCCAAAAAAATCAGTCTTAAATTTGGATAAGGATGATCTTTAAAAAGTCTTTAAAAGCATTAAATCTGTGTCTGATACCTGTAGACACCATGTTATTGCCAAGAAGGTTTTTTAACATGGAAACCTGATTGAAGCTGAAGTTTGTGTTTCGATGTGCTTTGTTCTTTAGCGTCTGATTTCGGAAAGAGACACACTTCGAGAGACAAACGATGAACTGAGGTGTGCACAGGTCCAACAGAGGTGTCTCAGTGGAACTGGTGAGTCGATTCACAAACTGAACTGCAAGATGGTGAAATAATCAAAAGCAAAATTCCACTTGTGATAGAATAGATTTTACTTCAGCATGCTCTTTAAGGACCACCAGTCATACTTTGAGTACTATGTTTTGGTGGCTGATCATTAAAGGAGAACTCCAGTATTTTTCACCTGGACCCTATTTTCCCGTGTTATTTTGCACAAGTTACTGGTGTGAACAAAATTTGAAATTTGTATCTTTCTTTAAGCTTAAAGATTTTCAGTGTCACGCCCGAATATTTAGCTGATTTAAGCAATGTGAAAAAGTCAGTGAGATATCAGAACGAGACTTCTCCTTGAACACAGAACAGACTGAAACAAGCGAAAGGTACAGAAGAATATTTAATTTCTCTGTAGGGTTCTTTCTGTAATGTTGTCAGGCACTTAAAATGATAATCTGAGCCTGTCAGTGGCAAAAACAAGCACTTATATAGACGTTAATTGACAGGGCAGCCTGACCAGAGTTGTTGCGCTATAGCTTGTTTCACTGCTGCCGGCTGCAGCGCTCTCCCTCAAGACTGAGATAGTTTCAAAAATTGTTTCCTGGAGTCAAAGAGACACAAAAACATGAAAGAAGAGAGTCCAGGTTGAAAAATATTGAAGTTACCCTTTAAATTAAATTTAGTTAATTTAGTTACCCACTGACACTTCTCTCTCTCTCTCTGTCTTGTTGCAGGAGGCTTGTGTGACAATGATGTCACAGTAGGAAACCTCGCTGCAGAGATCATGCCCACTGAGCTCAAGTATGTTTGTCATGCTGTATCTGTAGTGTGAGGAATACATGTGTACGTAGGAGCCAAACTTAAAGGAATACTTCACCAAAAAAATCCATCCATTCATTTTCAACTGCTTATCCGAAGCCATGTTGCGGGGGCAGCAGGCTGAGCAAAGTATTCTAGACGTCCCTCTCCTGATCAACACTTTCCAGCTCCTCCTGGAGGACCCCAAGGTGTTCCCAGGTCAGATGAGATATGTAATCCCTCCAGTGTGTTCTGGGTCTGCCCTGGGGCCTCCTACCAGTGGGACGTGCCCGGAACACCTCTAACAGGAGGCGCCCAGGAGGATCCTGATCAGGGGCCTCATTTATAAAAGAGTGCTTATGATTCATACTAAAAGTTGACGTGCGCCCAAAAGCTGAAAATGGCGTGCGCCAAAAAATAATCTGATTTATAAAACCGTGCGCACGCACACTTGCACGCAATGTTCTCTTTATAAATCACAGACCTCCTGGAGTTGTGCGCACCCAGATCCGCCTCATATTCCGCCCTCTACACATCCTAGTTCAACCATAAGTGGTCATGCAAATCACCTCATGAATGCGATCTGCATATAAATAAGCCGGCATGCGAGTGTTCTCTCGTTGTGAGTCACGGCGACAGGTGTGAGAAACGAACCAAAAAACGGAATTTCTCCGAGATTGAGCTTGAGACCCTTTAACGGGAGGTGGAGGACTGTAGAAAGATTTTATTTGGTGGCCACAGCAGCAGGATCACTAATAAAAGAAAGCGGAAAAAAAGTGGCAACACATCAGCGCTGCTGATGCTGTCAGCTGTGTCTGTGGGACTGCACGGACAGTCACAGAGGAAAAAAAACGCACCGCAGTATTTATATGTTTATGGCAATTAGTCTGATCAGACACCCAGCCTGAATTACAGCATGAACCAGTGGTATCCCTGTCCCAAAATACAACGTGTAATTTGAAATACAATTCAAAGATGAAAGTGTAATAGGCGAACACGTTTCTTCATGCCGGTTTTGTCATGAACAGCACATGTCTAAGTAGGGCTGATGAAATGAGTGTAACGGTTGTGCTTAATGGCTGTATTTCGAGACATGATAAATGCACTGGAAATATTTAGCTAAATAAATAAATATATTCCATGCAGTCGCGCCATCCTGCGCTCACAGAGTGGACAATGAGACGTTAGAGGCAGTGTGGATTAAATGCGTATTTAGAAAGAATTTCAATTCAGGATTTGAGTTGGATTTTACAACGTTTTTATGAAACAATTATCCCTCTCCAAGCGCAAAATAAGGCTGCTGGATTTAATTTCAATGATAACGTGGATCTAAGGTGGATATAGCGTGACATTAAATTTGTGTTAGACATCAATAAAAATCTGACTCCACTTCTCCACCTCGCCGTCTGCGTCACCACTTCCCAGTGTCTCCAAAATGTGCACACGCGTGACTCAGAGTTTGCTTACAGGTGCGCACATTCTCCCGCCAAGTTTATTTTTATAAATCACAACCTTTGCGTGGGAAGTGGTGTATGCCACTTTCAAGCCCCGTTTTGTGCGTAAGCAAACTTTGTGAGGCCCCAGATGCCTAAACCAAAAAAATGACCAATTTTTTTTTCTGTTTACATGTTAATTTATTGATTGATCGGGGACCGCGTTTAACAACGGCAAAACTATAACAAAGCATCTGTTTAAAAACTCTAACATAACTCCTGCAGTATAATCCAAGTGTCAATTATCCAGTCGTACGCTCAGAATTTAACAAACACAAGCATTTTTGCTAAAACGTTACCGTATAAAGAAACACTGTGTAAGATTTAGGGGGTTTAGTGACATCTGGCTGTGAGGATTGGAACTTACAACCAGCTGAAACTTCTCCCAGTTAGAATTCCTTAAGTGTTCATTGTTCATGAGGTTTTTTACCAGGAGTTGAATTATCCACGAAGATTCCCTCCTCTCCAAAACAAACGGACCCAGTGATTTAAACCACTAAAAACGTTGGATAAAGCAGTTTAACGATAAAAAATTGTGGTTTTCCAACACTCACTACAGTAGCTGACACACAAATGCAAATCCCCTGTGTAGAGCTTGTGTTTGGTTTGTCCGTTCTGGGCTACTCGTCATGATTAACTAACATACAGATGGTCGTTCTGTGGGTGAAGTATTCCTTTGAGTGTAAATGATTATATTCTAAACGTGTAACACACATGCATTTGTGTCACTATCAGCAGCCCACTCCTGCTCTATATTCATCTCCTATAGTCTGAGGCGCAGTTGGCCCCCGAAATAGCAACACATGGCAGCGCTGCACATTTGGTCGGGGCGTTGTCAGATAACTCAGCAGACCTTCCTCGCCTCTTCCACTCTCTGACCCATTATATCTGCCCTCCACTTTCTTTACCCCCTCACCTCCTCTGCCCCTCTCCTCTCACTGTTCTGTTCCTCGGACAGGGAGACGGTGGTGCGTCTACAGAGTGAAAACAAGATGCTGTGTGTCCAGGAGGAGACCTACAGGCAGAAACTAGTGGAGGTGCAGGCTGAGCTGGAGGAGGCTCAGCGCAGCAAGAACTCCCTGGAAACTCAGAACAGGTAGGGGTTTGTGTGTGTGTACTCAATGTGCAGTCCAAGTTCTTGTTCTTGTTGTGTTAAGTAATCCTTCTAGGCCATCATATTGTGTGTTCCTGGACATTAAGCTGGTTGTTTGGCTGACGGAAGGAGTGATATCTGCCTAAATGTCAACTCACCCTCTGGACTGTGTGCTCAACTGAGCTGTGTGGGCTGGACTGGAGGACAGACAGCAGAAAGCCAGATTGTCCCTTGACTGTGTGTGTGTGTGTGTGTGTTTACATGCCTGTGGGCATGTGGACATGTGGGTGGACTGCGCGTGTGTGTGTGAGTGTGTGTGAGTGTGTGTGTGTGTGTGTTTGTCCATGCAACACCAGGCCCAGGGTGTGGGAAGCATCCTCAGCAACAGTAACAGGAGGAGAGGAGTGGAGTGAGCATGCTCAGTAGAGAGCAAAGCGGTGAATGGCCAGGCAGCACACTTGGGGGAATAGATGAACACTGCCTGCAGCAGATGTACACAGATCCACATGATACTTTGCATACATCTTCCACCCACAGTATCAACTTCATAACCTTGTGTTTCATCTTTACCGTCGACCTCCCGTTTGTTTGTTACTCCCTCCACAATGTTCCTTTAACTTATTATTGTCTCTGTTTCTTGTGTCTTTCTTCGCTCGTTCTGTTGCTAACCTGTCTTCTTGTTTGTTTCCAAGATTAAACCAGCAGCAGATCTCAGAGCTGCGCGCTCAGATCGAGGAGCTCCAGAAAGCTCTCCACGAGCAGGACAGCAAGACTGAGGACGTGAGTCAGCCGGGAGACCTTCCTTCCCACTTTTGTTTTAACTCTCCTCATCACGAATCATAGTTTCCTACAATCATGTAATATAGAGACTATTTACAGAGTGTGCATGGGAACATTTTTATCAGGGATGCACCGATGGTAAAACTCTTGGCCAATACTGATGTTTAACGGGGTTCCTGCGAATCCGTAAAAAGTCCTAAAAAGCATTGAATTCATTTACTTAAAGACAAGGCCCTAATTGGCTGTAAAATGTCTTAAATCAGTCTTTCAAATGCAAAGACATTGGAAGTAGGATTTTTTTTTTAACTTGGAGGTTGCCATGGGTGTTATAAAGTCAAGTCACAGTTCATTTTCTCACTTACATTTTGGCATACACTGTCACACTTTCACAATGGCTTGACAAGCCTTGAGCTCGAGCCTTAAAATAAATAAATACAGTATTCCATACAGTATCGTTCGTGTATAATCCCCAGCCGTCGGGCCAGTGTTGGAGGTTCAACTTGCAACCATTTTCGAGTTATGGCTTTCCTGCTATTTGCCAAAAGTATCTTTAATAAATATTTATCTTTGTGTGGGACAGTTTCAGGTTTTTTTCTGAGGTATAATGTAGAAAATGAGTAAACTAACTCCCTCCTAATTATCTTATGAAACAATCCAAATGAGTCTCAGTGTATTTATGCAAAATGTTTTTTAAACTCAACACGATGAGGATTTAGGCAGAGTGAGAAACACAAAACCGGCAAGAAAAGTCTTAACTCTAGTAAATACGTGGGTAAAATTGTCCCTAACGCTACGTAATCGATCTCGGTACTTGTGTTTGTTTGTTTGTTTTTCTTTTTGGACTTGAATTTAATTCTGAGAGGCATTAAAAACTTCTTAAAAAGTGTTAATGTTGCCTTAAGCTGTAGGAACCCTTGTTTAAAATAACAGTCGCTAACAATAGCTGATACAGATGTTTTTGACGTTGTTGTTGTTGTTCAGTTTGTTTTTGTTGCTATTTATTCCCCCTTTTTGTGCCAGAGCAGCAAAGATATCTTCATTATAAAAAATAATTCACCCTTTTCTTACACTACCTTTTGAATGAAATTCAATCACACAGACTTATGAAACAACCTTTAATTTGACCTTTCACATGAAAAACATCTCATAAAGAAATGCTTCAAAAGCTTTTTTATTAGGGATGTTCCTGAAGACTGATTTACATTTAAATCAGTCGACTAGTCTTAAAGTAAGAAAACGCCCAGAAAACACTTAAAATTTCGCACAATTTAATATTATAGTTGATATTGTGTATATTAAAAGAGCCATTAGATGTTAATCACATTTGTCAATAACCAAACGGCACTGTAAATGTCTCTGAAACATGTGACACTTCGCACTGTGCATTGTGAACATTACACGTCCTATAAAACGTCACAACTCACTAAATAAAAATGAACAAACAACATGTTTCTTACTGAGTGTTTAACGTTCCAACTCATCCCATTCAGAAACACATCTACACATGCTCACACGGTAACTGTCATGCATGCTCTCTTAACTTTATCCGATGAGTAGCTGACTGGCGAGGGTGGCAACATTAATCAACTCGTCAATTAATTGCACACATCCCTACTTTTTTCTAAATACATAATAATTCCTCTCAAATATCTGTTTTATGTTACTATAAAATCGTAAACGAATTTCTCCTCCAAACAGCTGTATTTAATCAAGTTTCTTGCCATAACAAAACTTTACAATTTTACAGTGTGACCTCTGTTAGCTGTTAGCTCAGGCCTCCAGCTGCTAACAGCTAATGTTAACTAGCTCTCCTGCAGATGTCAGCACAGATTTATTGTTCACAGTTCAGCATTATCAGATCACGCTGTGCTTTGACGATAATCTTTGTAGTGGACAAACAGTGGAATTAAATCTGTCACGTGATGAGCGTCACAACCCACGCAAAATGAGTTGTTTCACTATCGGAGTTTGATCCATTCGGTCTGATAACATTCTGACAGTCTGAAAGAGCCACACAGTTTAATCATTTTATCCCCATTCAAGTTAGAGGAGCGCTAAACTAAAGGTAGCCAACTCGTCCGGTGGATGTCTCGAGTGCGCCTGCGCTATGGACCTCACAGTGCGGACGCAGCTTTGCAACTTTTTTGGCTTCATGTACAGCTGAGCAACTCTCAAAAGAAATTGTGTCCAGTTGTATTTATACATCTATTGCGTCCCCCCTGATGCATCCATAGTGAGTTCACTGCGTCCTTTCGTCCTGGCAGCGTCCCAGGGATGATCTCTGCTAGTCTTTCTGTTGTCCTCTGTATGATGCCATGCTGTTAGTCTCGAGTCCTGCTCGAGTAAAATTGATGTGACACAGCAGAAGAATATCAGCCACTGCCATTGGTGAATGTCATATGATTTGCTGACAGGCCGATGGCAGTCAACAAGGCGACTCTCAGCAGATACCGATGTTCGGCTGATAAATCGGTGCATCCCTACATTTGTTTCCGCATAAAACCTGATCAACTAGGTGCATGGTGTTTTGAGTATATTTAGAAGATGACTGTTAAACACTCAGCTGTCGAGGACTGCACTGTTTGTTCTACTTTGATTTATGTTGTGTGGGATTTTAACCCATGTTTGCTGTGGTGATTCACTGTTAACGCCTGCCCCTCTCTGTCTGTCTCTCTGTGCCTGCCCCCATCGAACAACTCTGCCAAAATCAGGCCATCGTAAGTACGGCCCACCCTCTGTCCACCTGGCCCGTGATTTAACTCTTTGCCAGCTTGACTTTTGCAGCTTATACTGTGTCTATGTATGTGTGTGTCCTTTAAAAAGCCTTGTGTGTTTGATTTGATTTTAATGTGTGTGTTTTTTTCTTCTTCTTTAAAGTCCTCCTTACTGAAGAAGAAGCTCGAGGAACATTTGTAAGTACTCTGCTGCTTCTTACAGACTATTTATCCTTGTTAGTCCCAAACAAAAGTGAGCTCACACACTCCTGGCATGTGGCTACTGCAGGGAGAAGCTCCATGAAGCTCACTCAGATCTCCAGAAGAAAAGAGAAGTCATTGACGACCTTGAGCCCAAAGTGGACGGCAACAGTAAGTCATGTAATATTCTGCCTGTCTGAGCACCTGCCAGTGTCCACTCTCTCCTCTCTATTTTAACACTGTCCTTATTTTTCTCTCTCTCAGTGGCGAAGAAGATAGATGAACTCCAGGAGATCTTGCGGAAGAAGGACGAGGACATGAAGCAGATGGAGGAGCGATACAAGCGCTATGTGGAGAAGGTGAGAACGGTCAGTCCACCTAAACGGAACATGTTGTCCTCAGCATATGGCTCTAAAAGGAAACTATGAGGGTTATTTTTTCACACATCAAAATCTGTACTACTGCACATGAGAAAAAAAAGTTGTGTAAAGCCTTGTGTGGCTCCAGAGCTCTGTGAAATCTGCTGTATGAAATACTCAAGCAGGCCTGCCAGGATTTCACTGGCTGTTTTTTCCCCCAAGTGTGCTGATTTCACAGCAGCTTTTCTGAAAATTTGTGATGCAGGTTGTGATGATTTTAGATGTTTTTTGCAATGAAATTGAAGCAGCAAGTGAAAACTGCAAAAAAAAAAGGAGAAAAACAAAAAACAAAACGTTTCTCCTAACCATATCTAACTCACCTTGAGTCTTTGAGCACGTGCAGTAGACCTGATGCAGCAGCCTCTGTCGTGGTGATTTGTCTCGTCTGTTGTCGGCGTGTTTCAGGGATTCTCTCAGTATGTTTTGCATTTTGTTTGTGCTCCACCACAACGTTGCACGTGGTGCAAAACAGTTTACCCACACTTTCATGCAGAACATCAGAGAATTATCTTTCTTACACGGTCTTTAGCAGTCTGTGACACCAGGGATCAGCACGCCCAGGTCCCCACCCCAATATACCCGGCCGCAATGCCAGTCCCTGCGGGCGGTTGGCCCACAGGGTGGCGGCTCCATGTCATTCATTCAGGCTGAGCCCAAGCAGCCACCAGACGCTCACTGGCGAGGTCCCCCACCAGGCCTGGCTCCAGAGGGGGACCCTGGTGTCCCCATACTGGGCAAGATACTCTTTTCCCAAATGCATCATTTCATTGAGGTCTTCTTGAACAACTCTTAGTCTGGCCCCTCCCCTAGGAACACTTTGCCTTGGGAGACCCTACCAGGGTCCGGGTGGCAATTCTTGGAGCTTTCAATTTACTGGTCCATCTACGTCCCAACTCTCACCCATGATCATGAGCTCTGGGTAGTGACCAAAAGAATGAGATCGCGGATACAAGCGGCCAAAATGAGTTTGCTCCGTGGGGTGTCTGGGCTCAGCCTTAGAGATAGGGGGAGGAGCTCGGTATAGAGCCGCTGCGCCTTCATGTCGAAAGGGGTCATTTTGACTTGACCAGCAGACTTCACTACAAGCCAGTTGGCCGTAGAAACAGGTGACGTGCTTTAAAAGCAGCAGCTGGTGATTTGAGCAGCTGAGTTGCAGGTGACACCATCAGCCGACCGACCAGTTCACACCGCTGCAACTTTTCTTTGCACATTTTAAAAAGGTTTCATCTCGTCTCGACTCTTTGGTCTGAACTGGGCTTAATTCTACAAGTAGTATAACCCTGCTGATGTTAATTTTGAATTCAGATGTTATAAATGAAGCTTTAAACTCTTTGATTCAGGAGTGCAACACTAAATGAGTGGAGTAATATTTTAATAAACGTCCTGTGTGTGTGCAGGTGATCAAAACCCTGGATCCCAAGCAGCAGCCGGCGCCCGTGTCTCCCGACATCCAGGCTCTGAAGAACCAGCTGACAGAGAAGGAGAGAAAAATCCAGCACCTGGAGGTACGAACCTTTGACATGAGGAAACAAAGCAGTTCACTGCAGCTCTTTAAGTCTCACTAACACACGATGATCTGCTCCTCAGCATGACTACGAGAAGAGCAGAGCCAGACATGACCAGGAGGAGAAACTCATCATTACTGCCTGGTACAACATGGTGAGTGGAAACATGGAGACAGCCTGAAGGTGTTTTATGTTTTTATCTGTAGTGTCTCTCTAGTTAGAAACAATTCTGCCACCTTTGATTTTATGATTTTTTTATTATGTTTTATTTGAATCCAAACAAGGATTTTTACTGGACGTCAGTGATTTGCATGAGACACAAGTCCTGACTCTACGCATTGTTTTTCACACCCACACCTGATTCTTCACTCCTCCTTTTGTCTCTGTCTCTCTCAGGGGATGGCGTATCATCAGCAAGTGTCCGGCGAGCGTCTGGGGCCGTCTAACCAGGCCATGTCCTTCCTCGCTCAGCAGAGGCAGTCCACCAACGCCAGGAGAGGCCTGATGCGACACCACCCGAGATAAGACGTCCAGACAGGAGACAACACGCTGGATAGAAGCCTAGAGAAGACGAGGTGATCCACAGTCACCTGTATCTTTGCCTTAAAGCCTTCACTGGATCACTGCACCTCAGAGTATTCGTCATGCTGCTGCTGCCCCCTGCTGGCTCTTAATGGTATGAAAATGTTTATTTTCCCAGCGGAGCCCTGGAGGAGACTTTTTTAACTCTGCTGTTAGAATCAGAGTGAACTCACAGAAACAGAAGACCAGAGTAGAGGGAGTCATTAAAGAGGCTGTCTCACCTTTTAAGGTGACTTTTATTTCCTCTGTAGCCTCACAGACTTGATCCTGTTTCTTTAAGGTATGTTTTAAACCTTTTTTTTTTTGTCTTTTATGTTATACGGTAGGATTTAATGTGATTTACAGTTCACACATGTAGTCAGAGAGGAGTTAGTAGGGGTTTTACATTTACTGCTGTAAGTGCTAAAGAAGACATGAAGCCACACCGGCTTTAGACTGAACACTCAGCCGTCAGCACATCTTCTTGGTTGTGTTTGTTTTGGATTTTCTCATAGCTTTTATTTTTGTCGTCTTGACCATGTGTTCTGAGTTTGAGCTTTTTTGTTTTAATTAGAAGGAACTCAAAGCGATGTAAAGACCGTGAGGGTGTGTTAGTGGCTTTAGTCTTTTTCACCTATCGTATTCACTTGAATCAGTTTCTCTAAGCTTAATTTTCATGATAAGAATTATTTGAAACACCAAAGCACTTTCCTGGAAGGTCGGGGTGTTTAGTGCCTCACTGAAAACTAAAAATACTCCCTCGATGGATGAGACTGAAGTCTGAAGTATTTGCAGTGTCAGCCCCCGTCTCCTCGTCTCATTTGGCACAAGAAGGTTTTACTTAAAGAGGAACTGCAGTATTTTTCAACCTGGATACTATTTTCCCATGTTTTGGGGTCTAAGTAACTGATGGGAACAGTGATTTTTGAAACTTGTTTAGTATCGAGAGAGAGCAGCTGGCAGCAGTGCACAGGCTCCAGTATAACCACTCAGAGCAGGTGTGCTTTGTCACTTTACAGCCATTTAAAGTGTTTGTTTTTGCCACTGACGGACTCAGATTGTTACTGTGAGTGTCTGACAGCATTATGGAAAAGACCCTGAAGAGAAATGAAAAGTTTGTTCCAATCTGATTTGTGTACAAGTCTTGCTAACGAGAAGTCTCGTCCTAAAAACTCACGAGAGGTGACATGTTCTTGAAAGAAAACAATGGAATGATGAGTTGGAGAGACGAGTGCTGGGAAGAGTTTGTTGTGTTAGAGGCCACGCACATGCCGCGTCTATAACCGCCTGGAAAATGCATGGTCGAGCACTGGGCGCTACTTTTGTGCCTTTTCTGTGCCAGCTTTCAAGAGTGTGGTGGCAGGTTGCGTCTGAGGTTGCTAAGCAACCTTAACAAGTACTGTATCGTAGCCTGTTAACATGAAATCCTGCTGTTTGAAATGCTATTTGTGTGTAGGCATATCGTTGGTTGGGCAGATGTTTGGCGCAATGTGTTGGGCAATTCATTTGAGCGCAACAAAACGTGGCGTGAGTACAGAAAGCATTTCTTACTCTTATCTTAAAGATTTATCTGAAAAGAAAAGACTCCATTACGAACGTTTCAGTTTTCGTCAGGATCCTTTCTGTAAGGTTGTGAGACACTTAATAACAATCTGAGCCTGTCAGGGGCAAAAACAAACACTTTTACAGGACGCACCTCCCTCGAGTGATTACATTGTTCCTCCACCACTAGCTGCAGCGCTCTCACTCAATACTGGACCTGTTTCAAACATTGTTGTTCCCATGAGTCACTCAGACACAAAAACACAGGAAAAAAGACTTCAGGCTGAAAAATAACAAAGTTCTCCTTTGAAGAATTTGTCTACTGCAGCCGTATCTTAACATGGCTGCTGATAACGTGACACCTGCGTCTGATTTTTCTTAATAATGCTCCCTTAATATGAATTTTTTTTTCATTCTCTTCCCAAAGATTAAAACAGGGTGTTGGTTGTGGGCTGGACCTAATTGCACTCACCACTTTAGACTGATGTGACTTTAGGCTTTTAAACGCCTCCTAGTTTATCACAAAGACTGGAAAAACCGAAACACAAAATGTGAGTCCATTATGATGAAAACACTAATAAGGATAATGACTCAGCTAATGGCTGTTTACCGCTGCTACACCTCATTTACAGTTTGACCAAACTGGAAGGAAATGTGCTCATCAATACGCTGGAATCCTTTAGCTGTCTGCTGACAGGAAGTCGGAGGCGGTTTGAAGGTTAAGCCTCTAATAGATGGCACATTCATCAACACTACTTCTGCCTTCATTCACTACTGGTTTGTTTTTCCCTTCAACAGATGTTATTTTAGTCTGTCCCATATCAGAGCTGCTGTTTTGACGACTTGTTCTTAGTTCCTGTAAATGTTTGTGCTATGGACCACTCAGACCAGAACCTGCTGTTGTGTTCACATTTTTATTTTTACTCATGTTTCATTGTTTGAGTTTATATTTATGGTGTTATGTCACTATCTCTGCTGCACATTTGCATGGCTTGAAGGGTTCAACATTTAGGTTGTTTGTATCATGTAATGGTCTAGTAGGTTATAGCATAGCGTACGTCACACAGGGATCTGAGGCAAGATGTGTAGCTCTGTCCGCTCTACTTTGCACTACAAATAAACAGGATGGTAAGATAAGAAATGGTTGTCTGGTGTTTTCTTTGTAATACATTTAAAGTAAACTGAAGAACCGTTTACCCAACTGAGACATTTACAAAGGCATCTCCAGAAGGATCTGAGAAAGAAGACTGACCCAGGTTTTATCACCTTGGTCCGTCCTGTGGTTACACTTTAATTATGTCATGATCTAAAGGCCAAACTGGTGAGTCACACTTCTCACGTCCTTTGTGCGACGGCCTGAACAGTTTGAGTGAAATGTGAGAGCATTGTTCATCTATCACACCACTCTCTACAGGCACGGCTCAAACACTTGATAACCAGCGTACCTAAATCTGTCTCACCAACAATTAATCAGTAAACAAAATCCTGTAAAATGGTTTACATGATGGATAAAAACAGTACTGAACTGTTTAATTGCTTTTAATTTGACACATTGTGTAAACTGTGTTCTCAGTGTATCCTAAACTTCAAATGTAGCTGAAATTAGTTCAGTAAATTGGAGGCTATTAACTCTGAAGGGAACAGGTCAAATGTGGTGGATAACAGCTGATACTGATTTATCATACAATGAAAGAGAAAAGGTGAAATGTTTTCTGTTGTAATGTTGCAACATGTTTATGTGATTCAAGTATCAAACTGAATTGTAATTAACAAAAAAATTGTCGTACTATTCCGTAGAAATTTCAATCTATAATTGAGATTAGAGACTGTCATACAACAGTCCTATTTAATATAATAATTTTCAAAAGTCAAAGAAAATCATAGTATAGCATGTGATAAAGAAGCATAGTATTGTATGTCATAAAAAACTGTATAAAAAAAAAGTATAAAGTGTAAAAAAAAAATAAAAAAAATCATAACAGTATGCCAAAAAATCTTCTAAAAAATGTCATGAAAAAAAGTCACGGTATAAATGTGCTAAAACATGCTAAGGTATGTTTTTAAAAAAAAGTCATAGTATAGTGTGTGTGATTTAAAAAGTGTCATTAAAGAAACTAAAAAAACATTTAAATCGTGTTTTAAATGAGATTAAATGACTAAATCATACTAAGTATGTCATTAAAAAAATAGTATATGTCACAAAATATATAGTATAGTATGTGATTTTAAAAGTCTCATTAAATAAACTCAAAAAATAGTACTGTATGTCATAAAAAAAAAACTGTTAAAAGGTTAAAAAAAATGTAAGAACAAGGGGGAGCCCTTCTGTGTGGAGTCTGCATGTTCTCCCAGTGGTTCCCAGGTCCCAGTGCAGATTAACTGGTGACACTTAATTGTCTGTAAGTGTGAGGGTGAGTGGTGGTTATCTGTCTCTGTGTCAGCTGGGATTGGCTCCAGCCCCCCCGCGACCCTCAACAGAATTTACGGAAAATGAATGAATGCCCCCGCCCTCTTAGTGTCTCAGTGTGTTTCACCTGTGTCCTAATGTGTTTCATCTGTGTCTCATTGTGTTTCACCTGTGTCTTATTGCCTCCCCTGTATTAAGAGTATTTAGGTCCCTGTCTTCCCCTCCTTTGTTGCCAGACTTTCTTCACCTTTGACCACCATTGATGCCTGTTGGTCTGGATACCGTTGCCTGTGTAACTGATTACTCTTGTGCCTGATTAAAGACCTTACACCTTTATCTGAGTCTGTGAGTCTGCTTTGTGGGTCCCTCTCCAGTTTGTGCTTGACACAAAAAAATCATAATGAAAAATATAACTTAAAGTATGAAAAATTTTAGTGTAGCATGTCGTTCAAAATCATGAAAAAACGTCATAGTATAGTATGTTGTCCAAAATCATGAAAAAACGTCATAGTATAGTATGTCGTCCAAAATCATGAAAAAACGTCATAGTATAGTATGTCATCCGAAATCATTAAAAAAAGTCATAGTATAGCATGTCGTTAAAAATCATGAAAAAAAGTAATAGTATAGTATGTCGTCCAAAATCATGAAAAAACTTCATAGTATAGCATGTCGTCCGAAATCATGAAATAACGTCATAGTATAGCATGTCGTCCGAAATCATGAAAAAACGTCATAATGTAGCATGTCGTCCGAAATCATGAAATAACGTCATAGTATAGTATGTCGTCCGAAATCATGAAAAAAAGTCATAGTATAGCATGTCGTTAAAAATCATGAAAAAACGTCATAGTATAGTATGTTGTCCAAAATCATGAAATAACGTCATAGTATTGTATGACGTCAAAAATCATGAAAAACTGTCATAGTATAGTATGTCGTCCAAAATCATGAAAAAACGTCATAGTATAGTATGTCGTCCAAAATCATGAAAAAATGTTATTGTATAGCATGTCGTCCAAAATCATGAAATAACGTCATAGTATAGTATGTCCTCCGAAATCATGAAAAAAAGTCATAGTATAGCATGTCGTTAAAAATCATGAAAAAACGTCATAGTATAGTATGTCGTCCAAAATCATGAAAAAACGTCATAGTATAGTATGTCGTCCGAAATCATGAAATAACATCATAGTATAGCATGTCGTCCGAAATCATGAAAAAACGTCATAGTGTAGCATGTCGTCCGAAATAATGAAATAACGTCATAGTATAGCATGTCGTCCAAAATCATGAAAAAAAGTCATAGTATAGTATGTTGTCCAAAATCATGAAAAAAAAGTCATAGTATAGTATGTCATCCGAAATCATGAAATAACGTCATAGTATAGTATGTTGTCCAAAATCATGAAAAAAAGTCATAGTATAGTATGTCGTCCAAAATCATAAAATAACGTCATAGTATAGTATGTCGTCCAAAATCATGAATAAATGTCACAGTATAGTATGTTGTCCAAAATCATGAAATAACGTCATAGTATAGCATGTCGTCCGAAATCATGATAAAAATGTCATAGTATAGTATGTCGTCCGAAATCATGATAAAAATGTCATAGTATAGTATTTCGTTCGAAATCATGATAAAAATGTCATAGTATAGTATGTCGTTCGAAATCATGATAAAAATGTCATAGTATAGTATGTCGTTCGAAATCTTGAAAAATGTCATCGTATAGTATGTCGTCCAAAATCATGAAAAATGTCATAGTATAGTATGTCGTCCACAATCATGAAAAAATGTCACAGTATAGTATGTCGTCCAAAATCATGAAAAAATGTCATAGTATAGTATGTCGTCCACAATCATGAAATAGTGTCATAGTATAGTATGTCGTTCAAAATCATGATAAAAATGTCATAGTATAGTATGTCGTTCGAAATCATGAAATAATGTCATAGTATAGTATGTCGTTCGAAATCATGATAAAAATGTCATAGTATAGTATGTCGTCCG
>NC_065523.1:35292814-35349037 GCF_006386435.1 Epinephelus moara | reverse complement strand
CGAAATCATGATAAAAATGTCATAGTATAGTATGTCGTCCGAAATCATGATAAAAATGTCATAGTATAGTATGTCGTCCGAAATCATGAAATAATGCCATAGTATAGTATGTTGTTCGAAATCATGACATAATGTCATCGTACAGTATGTCGTTCGAAATCATGAAATAATGTCATAGTATAGCATGTCCTCCAAAATCATGAAAAAAAAGTGAAAATGTGATAAAAAAAAAAATTCATATTATTTTATGTTTTATTGGGCTACATAAAAAAAACAGTATGTTATCAGTAGTTTAAGGAATACAGTGTTATGTTTTTTCCAGAATGTCACACGTCTGATGACTCAAACTTTTCAAAGTCACGAGGAGAAAAATATATCAAACAGAGACTTTTTGGTCAGACATTTTAATGTTCATCCAAACATATTTCATTGCAGTGTTTGGATAGTTAAAGACAGAAAATGTGGAGAAATGATGCATAATAAATCTTTTATTTGTACCTGCTAAATACCACATCCATACAAATTCAGTGGTTCTAAACTGGTATTTCTTGTATGCAATCATGAACTCAGTAAACATATTGATTAAATATTCAAAGAACTCCAAAGCGACGAGGACTGAACTGATGCAACCTTTGTGACGTCCGCCCAGGACTGAAGGTGGTGCTTCCTTGTTTATCTTCCTCCTCTTCCGCTTGTAATCCCGGGCCTTGTGCTGCTGTGGATGTTTTTCGTCTGTCTTTTGTGTGTTCTATGTAAATTGTATTGACATTGTCTCAAATAAATAAATAAATAAATAAATAAATAAATTCGATCATATATCAGTTCCGCTTCCGGCACGGCAGAGGGCGCCGCCGGAGCCGTGCGTGACGTCATCACGAGACATTAAACATGGCCGACAGCGAGCGGTAGATGGCGAAAGTTAGCGAAAAGCTTCGGTAAAATCTGTGAACTTTTGAGTGTTTGCTGCAGGTATTAGGACTTTGTTGCGTGCTTAAATTCTCTATTGTTTTATCTGGATACATTTCACACATGAATTGGAGGGTTGAGTCGTGTTTGTCCGCCCGTACAGGCCTCAGGAGACCGGACGTTAGCCCTCAGTGTTAGCCACGTTAGCAGTCCGACCAGCTATTGTTTTTGTCCTGGGTATAGTGTTATGCGTTAGACGGCTGGCAGTGTAAAGACTCTGTTTTCCTTTTTTATGTCAGTTTCCTTTGTTTTTTTTATCTGGATTGGACTGTGTAGCTGCACAGCTGGATTTACTCCGGAGCTTTTTGTATTAAACCACGGGTGGGGTCCAGCCTGTGTTGCAGCGTGTTGACGGTGTTGATTCATTTTGAGCCGCTGGACTGAACCTGTTTATGAACATTACACCCAGCAACATGGATCCAAAGCGCTCACACAGTAAACCTCAGACAAGTGGCGGTGGCGGCAGCAGCAGCGACTCCAGCTGCGGCAGCCCCGCGTCCCCCTCCAGCAGCCCCGCACCGGCACCCAGCAAAGCCCCGGCACCGGCGGCACCCGGGGGCAACGTGTTCGCCAACGACGGCAGCTTCATGGAGATGTTCAAGAAGAAGATGGAGGAGGAGAAGAGGAAAAGGGAGTCGCAGCAAACAGGTGGAGAGGCGAGAGCCACCGAGCAAGGACAGACACCAGTGGAAAAGAAGCCCCCTCCAGTGACGAGCTTTGTAAGGGGTTTGGCAGTTGTAAGATGAGATAGCTGTAGCTCAACACAGATTGAAGCACCATGCTCTCATTGAGTCTTACTGCAGTTATTACATCCTGAAATAATGGCAAATATTTCAGTATTATTGCCTGTATTTCACACACATGCCAGTGCTTGCAGTATTTTATGAAGACACTGTGGTAATATTTGTAGACCAGTGAAGACTAGGGATGCTCCTCATTGATGATGATGGTTTCGCTGGTGGTGCGGCAAGTGACTAAATGTAGACCTTCTGCTCTGGTGTAGTCTCCTTCATTGACAGTCCATCTGCAAGGGCTCCTATAACGGTTTCAGTCTTCTATCCCCTAACCCAGGTGGGGAAGCGCAGAGGCGGTGTGTTCCTAAAGACCGGCGTGGTTGCGAAGAAGCAGAAAGACGACACAGAAGTAAGTGGCGTTTGTGTTGTGGTGTGGAGTGAGTTTGAATTGTGAACCCCTGACTCATCACCTTGTGCTTCCTCTCCTGCAGGTCGAGCCAGGCAAGAGCGATGCTTGGTCAAAGTATATGGCTGAGGTTAAAAAGTACAAAGCCCACCAGTGTGGCGACGACGATAAAACCAGACCTCTGGTCAAGTAGGTTCCGAGAGGCGAGCGAGAAACAACGTTGTTTTGAGGGGACAGCCATCTGGGAGAAGCTCCGGGAGGGCCGGCCAATCCTGACCTTCTCATACTGCCAGTTCAAGTCACCCTTCATTTAAAGTCTCTCACAAACTGCTCAGTTTGACAGGCCTTCTCCCCTCTCTTTTTGTATTGTTTCTGTCTTGCTTGTTGTCTGTCGGACTCTGGTAATCTGATCTGATGTCAAGACGTGTTTCAGAAACTTGGGTGTTCATTATTGATCATTATTCTTTGTAAATGTTCTCAGATTTGACATGTCTGGGTTGAGTTAGGGTTCATTAACAGTTGGATTTCTTTTAATAGCCAAATCCAGGTGTCAATTAAAAATACACTGCCCATTAATGTGTGGTGTTGTGATTCAGTTTTTTAAAATCCTGTTATAGACACAACCTCAAACCTGGCCCTTTTTACCCATGTTTTTGTTTCTAAGTGAGTGAAAGCGCCACAGCCAGCAGCCACAAAACAGGCTGCAGTGTAATCCCTGCAGGCAACAGAGCACTGTACGTCCACTAACAGGGTTTGGTTTTGCCACTGACAGGCTATGATTGATATTCTAGGTGCCTGACAACATTATGGAAAGGATCCCTTTTTGTTTAATGAGAAACAGCCCTGAAATCGCCCACCAGACTCCATTTAAATAAACATTAATTTTACCATTGTGAATCACTCTTCATTCAAAGTCAACAGAAGTGAAATAAAACTCACAAAAACTGTCATGGTTCATCTTCCCACTGTTCCAACAATCACCAACTCTGGTTTGGTTGAAATAAACCCTTAATTCACCCAGTTAGATGTGAAAATATGCTGCCTCTATACACACCTAAATTACTGTTAATTTAAATGGAGTCTGGTGGGTTTGGTGATGGTGATTTCGGGGCTGTTTCTGGTTAAACAAAAAGGATCTTTCATAAAAAGGTCTTTCTTTGTAGGGATCCTCTGCATAATGTTCTCAGACACTTAAAGTAACAAGGCAGGATTACCACACATTTTCACGGACAAAATTTAAAAACTTTTCCATGACTTTAAAAGAACACACTTTTTTTTTCTTGCTCTACTTCCCTGACATTTTTCAAACATGCCAGATTCTCATAGCATTCAAACATAATTTCAGCTTGTGGGCAAACATGAACAGAGAGATGCGAGGAGGAAATGGAGGAACGTACATGATGGTGAACAAAACGTCACATCGATGCATATTAGAGCTATGTTACATAGTGCCACAAAATAAATGTGCTGAAGGTTATCCATGAAAGATTATTCTAACAATTTAGTTTTTTTTAATGATTATTATTTTGCCTGAAATGACAGGACAGTTGGCGGTGTGGGGATGGCACACAGCAGGGAGCAGTGGGCGCAAAGACACCACTCCTGCACATGGGGCGCCGGAGTACTGTAACAATTTCATGGCACTTAAAAAAATGCCACAACTTTTCCAAACCTTTTTAATTATTTTTACTTTATCCATGACTTTTCCAGGCCTTGAAAATGTGACAGTGAAATTTCTCAACTTTTTTTAGGTTTTCTATGACTTTGGGAAGTCTAACGAGCCTTTCAGTGGCAAAAACTAACACTTTAAATGGACCAGTGGAATTGACGATGCTCAGTTTCTTGCAGGGGATTACATCGCAGCGGTCTCGACCAAAAAATTGTTCCCATTTCGCACGTAGAAACAACAATTAGGGGAAGTATTTGATTTTCCCTTCAGGACTTTCATGTTCAGAGCAAACTTACTGCATCAATCCCACTAGATTTTGACACCAGACCCTTTTAAAGTATCTCAAACTACTCTGTTGTGAAGGGAAAAATTTTAATTAAAAGTAGGTTTGAGTTCTATACAGAAAGAAATTCATTCAAGTACAATGAAAAAGTGTACAGCTCTCATTGGAGAAAAAAAAGTTCATTCTATTTGCAGTTTACATTTCTTACAGGTATCAGTGATAATTACATTATGATAAAAACAGCACCAAATAGACACACTGACCATGCATCAGAGAGGGAGACATACAAAAGGCACACGTTCAATCCCACCTACCATTCAAACCCTCATTCACACACACACACACACACACATCCCGTCAATCAGCTAAAAATCCCATTCACGCCTTCTCCCTGTCCACAGTGATATAGGTCTATGTTGTAAACATTGACAAACTGTATTTGTCATTTCATTTAACAATTCTATGAAGAATAGTATTTAAAAGTTATCAAATCATTTAAAAAAAGTTATATTTAACTGTGGAATTCATGAAAAGTTGAGCCGATCTTCTCAGATAAATTATCTTAAAAGTGTGACCCCGTCCTCGTGTCAGACCCGAGTTACACGTGGTCTGTCTGTTTTTCACCCACGTTCCGTCCTGATTTGTCATTTCGTGAGACAGCGTCTCCTGGGTGTTGAAATCCAGCTGCATCATAGAGTCTTCCTCTTAGCGTCTCCGCCCTGGCTCTGAACATCTGGACAGGAATAATACAGCTCTTGAAATTTGAGTGGGAAGCAAATCGACAGACAAATAACAGATAAAATGACTACATAAAAAAGGCATGCTGCCATCAACAGACGAGCAGAGAACAGGACAGGACAACCCGAGACAGAACACCAGACACTTGAGGAGAGGAGGGCAGGGCGAGGGAGGGAGAACATGGAGCAGGCGTTTGAGGGCGGAGGGAGGGTCAGATTTTACCTGAGAAAGCGAGCTGCAAGTGAGGAGGCAGAGCAACCTGAGACCCTGACTGGAGACTCTTATACAGATCTGAGGAGACAGGACAGGGGAACAAGAAACAAGGAGGGAGGGAAGGGGGCGGGAGATGAGGGAGGGACAGATACCAACAAAACAGGGAGGAAAGAGAAGGAAGGAAGGACAGAAGGGAGAGAGCAAGGTGGTACAGGGGGGGGGGGGGGGTGACAGCCAAACAGAGGAGAGGACAAAGATAGAAGAATGAAGCAGAGTGTGTGACAGGTTGAGGAAAGTAACCAATCCAGGATCGGCATCAGTTTGGTAGGAGTGCAGAAAAAAACAGAAAAAGAGAAGTTTGGGGGAAATGAAGCAAACAAAATGGAATAATGTCAAACAGGAGAAAAATCACAAGCTTACATCTGACACACAATATGGTGATAAAACAAATGATGCTATAACATACGACACAAAACGAAGCCTACACAGGAACAGCAAAACACGACAGCAAGGCGATGCCTGCCTACTGTGTAAATATACATCTATATTTTAGGGATGCACCAATTTATCAGCTGACATTCGCCTTGTTGACTTCTGCCGCCTCTCTGTAAATAGGATGACATTCACCACAGGGCTGATTTCACACCTTGTTAAAATAAATCCAATCCTATATGACTGGACCATGTGTGACTTTAATTTGAAAGGACAGACACAGGAAGTGTCCACGCTCAGCAGTCAGACAGGAGTCAGGTTAATTTCCAGGGCTGGTACCTGCGGTTATTCCACAGGCTAGTTAATAACATGTCGGGCAGGAAATCCAAAGTGTGGGATCATTTTGAGAAGGTGAAGGACGAACCCAAGGTGATATGTAAACTCATCTTCATTGGTCGACTACAAACATGACGTATCATCTGAAACATGGAAGTAGCTACATGCCCATTAGCCCACAGCGTCATTAACAGGCGGCTCGCTCAGTGTGTGACGTGCACTTGGAGATAAAATATAGTCCTATATTAATAAATATAGGGGAATAAATAACAACAAAAACTATTATTTTAAACATCAATATCAGAATTTCACAGTTGGTGCATCCCTAGAATATTTCCCTTAAATCAAACTGCCAATAATAATCAATATTTAAATTTGAGCAGTATTCAGAGTGTCCATGTTGTTGCCCTGCGTGCGTCACTCACTCTGTGTCAGGGTGGAGAACGATGCATTGCTACTGGCTGCAGAGACATTGGCTGCTGCACTGGATCCTGCTGTACCCAGTGGAGGCAGGTTTAGCAGCGGGGGGAACTGGAAGGGCAGGGACACGGGCACCAGGCCCCCCAGCATCCCAAAGCCCAGGGGAAGAGATGAGGGTGAGCTGAGCAGACTGCTGCTACCTGCTGTGGAGACCTGAGCACAAACAGGGAGGTTAACAATACTATATACTACACTACTACAAGTTTAATACAAACTGCAAAATGTAGATACTGTGTCAGAAAACACATTTACAGTGATTATAAGTTAAAACAAAATCAGAGAAGAACAGTATATAACACCTTTGTTTTAAAACCACAGCCCACAGACAGTCTGATGATCAGTCTTCAAAACTCTTTCCCACATGTGTGATTACAGCTGGGTGATATACGGCCTATAATAACATCACAATATCTTTAGCCTATATCACCAAACACAACATATATCTCAATATTTCTAAAATCTTCTCTAAACTATTGTAAACTATTAAAATACTAAACAACTAAAGAAACAACTGTTAGAATAAAGTTAAATAAAATATTTTTAATAACTGTTAAAAGTTAAAGTATTTCTTAAAATAAAGTTTAAAACGTATTATAATTATAGTAAAGTTAAATAAAGTACTATTAGAATAAAGTTAAATGAAGTACTGTTGTGAAAAATTAAAGTGCTGCTAACATTAAGTTTAATAAAAGTACTGTTAAAATAAAGTAAAATAAAGTAATTACATAAAGAACTGTTATACTACTACTTCCATAAAGATAAAAAAATAACTGTAATAATAAAGTTCAATACAGTACTGCAATAATTGAGTTAAATTGAGAATTGTTACTAAAAAAATCAAATAAAGTACTATTGTGATCAACTTTAAGTAAGGTTATAATAAAGTTAAATAAAGTACTACTTCCATAAAGTTAAATCAGGTACTGTTACAATAAAGGTACATCAGGTACTGTTGTGAAAAATTAAAGTGCTGCTAACGTTAAGTTTAATAAAAGTACTGTTAAAATAAAGTAATTACATAAAAACTGTTATACTACTACTTCCATAAAGATAAAAAAAAAACTGTTATACTACTACTTCCATAAAGATAAAAAAAAATTATAACTAATAATAAAGTTCAATACAGTACTGTAATAATTAAGTTAAATTGAGAATTGTTACTAAAAAAAATCAATTAAAGTACTATTTTGATCAAGTTTAAGTAAGGTTATAATAAAGTTAAATAAAGTACTTCTTCCATAAAGTTAAATTAGTAACTGTTACAATAAAGTTAAATCCGGTACTGTTACAATAAAGTTACATCAGGTACTGTTACAATAAAGGTACATCAGGTAGTGTTAGAATAAAGTTAAATAAAGTACTGTTGTGAAAAATTAAAGTGCTGCTAACGTTAAGTTTAATAAAAGTACTGTTAAAATAAAGTAATTACATAAAAACTGTTATACTACTACTTCCATAAAGATAAAAAACAATAACTGTAATAATTAAGTTAAATTGAGAACGGTTACCAAACAAAATCAAATAAAGTACTATTTTGATCAAGTTTAAGTAGGGTTATAATAAAATAAAATTAAGTACTGTTATAATAAAGTTAAATTAAGTGCTATTAGAAAAACGTTCTAATAAAGTTCTGTTCACTTGTTATAGTAAAGTCAAGTAAAGTATTGTTGTAATAAAGTTAAAGTACTGTTAATAATAAAATTAAAGTAGTATGTGAGTTATAAAAATTTTAAAAATACTCTTACAATAAAGTTAAATAAAGTCCTGTTCTACATGTGACATATCATGTTTGAGACTCTTTTTTTCTTTTTGTGTCTATGAGAGGGAGAGAGCAAGAGAACCAAAACGCTGAAGCGAGTCTCATGTCAGTAGGTAAAAAAAAAAATGAAGTGAAAAATTATACTCAGTGTTTATGATAGTCATTTTATACATCCTGCGTGGAATAAGCCACAACACACTGAGTGTAATCACTATATTGTCTACCTCTCTGTGTGACTTACAGTTCATCAAAATCAAAGTAAAATATTTTCCAGCTCAGCAGAACTCAGATCTTTTGTAGTACTGATACCACAAAGTGAAACTACTGAGAGGTCAGTATGTCAACGTGCTTAATAACATCAATCTGAAGCACGCACACTACAGGTCACTAACGTGGACGTGCTGGTGGTACATACCTGTGGCAACTGAGAAGAGACGGACGATGATGGGACAGACGCGACTGGCTTGGCCCCCTGAGGTGTCCCGCCCCCCGGCCTCTGACGCTGGCCTGCGTTGGCAGAGGCTGTTGTGGGGGAGGCACTGGATCCTGAATGTTTGCTTATGGATATGGTGTTAATAAGGCTGGTGTTGGTGGTGCTGTTGTTGTTGGGGGTCTTCTGGCTGCCTGGAGGAGTGTAGCTGCCTTGCCCCGGCTTCGTTGCTCCTCCTTGGGCACCTGAGAACGGCGGGCGGAACCCTGCTGGGTTTTTGGGAGGGTACTGGTGTAAGGGGGGGTTTGCCTGAGACCTGGGGATGGAGGGTGAGGCTGAGGTGGTCGTGGTCACAGCAGGGTTGAGGGTGCGCGGGGTGAGTTTGACGATGGGTGGGATGCTGCTGTGGGTGGACTTGGTGAGAGTGGCGTGCATAGGGGTGATGAAGTTCGACTGCGGCTGGGGCTGAACCCCAGAGAGAGTCTGAGAGAGGGAGGGGGAGGATTTACTCTGCGGCGTCAGGGTTAGGCGGGGCGTCTGGAAGGTTTTGGGGGTCAAGTGTGAGGAGGACGTGAGGGTGTGTGGCCGAGACTGAGGCGATGTGATGATGAGTGTGTCACCACTGGTGGCTTTATTATTGCTGCCTTTGAGGAGGCCTGAAGTGGGCGTGGACACCCCCGTCTTTGATCCTGGGGGCACGAGCGGAGACGCAGTGGGCGGTGGGCGCGGTTTAGGTGATGACGCTGAGGCAGGCATGTTGGCTTTAGCCACACCCACAGCCAAAGTCCTCTGAGTGTTTAACACTGAGTGTCTGTGCGCCTGCACCGTGCCCTTAACGACCCCCATCGCGTCCACCCTCACTGAGGTCAGAGGAGAGGACGTGATGGAGGACGGCCGAGACAGAGAGGTGGAGGAAGACGAAGAGGTAGAGATGTAGTGAGGTGCGTTGGAGCTGGGAGTGCTGACAGAGTTCTTTTTCTGCTGCTGGATGAGTGGCGAGGCGTGAAGAGGAGAGGGCTTGGTGACAGTCTTGGGTCCCTCGGGGGACGGGGGGCTGTCTCCGTGGGCCAGGCCCTTGGCTGCATTGCCAAGGATTGCCAGGGCCTGGGAGATGGAGTCCAGAGAGGGAGCTGTCAGATCCCCGTCGAGGGAATCGAGACATATGGGCTCAGACGGTGACTGAGGTGGTCGCTTGGTAACCTGGGCTGCGGGGGAGGGCGTGGCTCCTGTTGAAGGCGTGGGCCGCTGAACCCACACGGCCTCCTGGAAGAACAGAAACAACATTTACAGGGGAACCCCACCAGGACAATTTTTTTTAAAATAATGCCAAATATCCACTCCTGAATGAGTTCCCTCTGAACCGTAAGTCACTACAAGAGCCTGAGAAGTCCGGGGCTGTTCATAAAACATTCAGGACGCCACAGTTTATTCCACACAAGCTGCTCATCTTTTTGGAACCACCGCGGAGTCGGTAATAATTTCACTTGCTGTGAGACCATGACAGAGACACATCTGTTCTAACAGTAAAGTGACGATAACGTTATCAGCTGCGGTTAAAAACAGGCTCAGTGGTGAACGACACCAAATCTGCTGACTGATTGTTGCCTCTTTGCTGAGCTACACCAGAGAATATTTGGTTAAAACAGATCTGTGACACTGTTTCTTCCCTCATTGTCCTTCACGACGTGATGTAATGTAGCCCCACAGTGAGCACTGCTACGCACTCTGTTTTAAAAATAGCCTTTTAAATGCTACAGTGCTTGTCAACAACGAGTCATGTTGTAACAGAAGGCAATTTGGCCTTGTGTGCTCAGATTAATTTGGCGTGCAGTGAACACACACATCATCATTTTGTTTTAATGAAAACTCAAAACTGAAAATTGGCATTTGCTCCTGGTGTTCACTGTTTTAGGAGAAGGAAATGAGGGTAAGAGGTGAACCAGCAGATCAAATTTATGCTGATGTGAATATTTGATTATATCTACTGTCTATCTAATGTCTGATATCACAGTATCGATATATTCCTCAGTCCTGGCCATGTCAAAAACTAACCCCTCTGAGACTGATATAAAAGTCTAACCTTTGGCTTGGCCTTGGGCGTAGGGACCATCTTTTTCTTTGCTCTGGAGTGAGAAAAACAACAACACACGTCACAACAAGCTCCACAGGTCAAGGTTAGTTCTGAAGATACTGGTTAAGTCACATGACTCACGTGTAGCCTGTGAGGTGACCATGAGCCATGACGCTCTCTTTGAACAGCATCCTGTAAACAGAAATAAACACACAGGAAATATCAACACAAGAAAGATTCACATCAAGGGAATTATTGTTGTATAAATAATCTCAGCATGACGCACACACCTGGCCTGCATCCAGCCTTTAGGCCACAGAGGTTTGACCTCAGTCTCCATGAAGGCTTTGAGGTAGTCCTCTAGAGACAGAGAGTTCTTTCCCTCCAGCTCGTAGCAGTCCAGCTTCACCTGCACCAGGTTACACAGCAACAACCTGGACAGCACACACAATGCAAAGACTCCGTCAGACAAAAGGCAAACTAATTATGATCACGGCTTGAAACTTTCTGTAAGCTATATCCATTCACAATTCTCTCTCAAACCCATTCCCGCCACTTCCACCAATCAGCTGAATGTGGGTGTTCCAAACTTTGCCACGATCTCCTTCAGCCACTTTAAATCTCTTCTCCTCTCTGCTCCTGTCAGCTGTCACTTTAGGCGAAATCATCCCACCCTCCTCCACCCCATTCACCTCCAGTCACCTTATCCAGAGCCCAGGACAAGCTCATCAAAAGCCCACTCCTTGTCACACCCAGATCCTCAGCTCCCTCTTCATCTCATCTCATCACCACCACCAGCATCTAGACTCCATAGAGGGGGTTCCCCAATCTACTTTAGCCCCTTTTACACTGCCAGATTTTCGGCGAATGTTGGGCCGTTTTGCCGGCAAGCTGCAAGCGTTTAGACACACAGAGCCAGATTGGCGAGTTGATCCGAGGTGCCCAATTTTCCGCCTCGTAGGGTAGACATATTGGTGGAACCCTTTAGTTTAAACAGACTGAGGTGCCCTTCTGCAACGGGAGGGGCTGTTGATGACTTGTGGGAGGAGCTGTTGATGACGCCGCACGTGCGACCCACTGGCGGTGGATAAACAGGAAACAGCTGATAGCAGGAATTAGCGAGCAGCTAGTAGCAAGAGGGAAACACAAACCTGACAGACACTGTAAAGATGAGCAACTGGGGAGACAAGGAATTGCGCGCCCTCCTTGTCCTCGCAAACGAAGAGGCCATTAACCGTCAGATGACGGGGACGGTGAAGAACGGGCCGACTTATGAGAGAATGCAGATGCAGATGGCTTTACAGAATGGAGGATGAAGTTGTTGGAGGTTAAACTACAAATGACAATCATTTTGGTGCATTGCCAGTCGATGGCAAGCTCACAACTATTAAAAATGTGCATCTTCCAGTTCAGCTGCAGGCTACCTGTAAGCTACGCTATGTCATCTTTGAAGTGTTGTTTTAGTTTTCTTTTGACTCGTGCAAGTAGCGGGGGTGGGGAGCCAAAAAATAAAAAATTAAAAAATAAAGAAGAAGAATCATTGTTCGGGAGTCTTATAATGGTCCGAAAACCCTGCTGTTTATTCTGGCATCACATTCTTATGTAAACAAAAATGCATGTAAACAGAACAGGGAATATCGAGGTCACCAAACGATCGAGGTCATGTCCATGTATCTTACGATAAGTCATTACGTAATAATCGTGATAAGCCTTGGCATGAGCCGCACTCTAATTTACTGCCACTTGCATAACAAAGTCAAACTGACCTGAGTTTGTCGTCCCAGACAAACTTCTTTCGAGGGCCCATCACCCTCTTCCCTGGTTTCTCCTCGTCATCGTCCTCTGACCCGTTCTTCTCTCCCTCCTCAGACTGCTGCCTGTGAACACAGAGACAACACCTCTCTAAATGATGTGGATAAAAATATGTTACAAAGCACACAGAGATGATGACTGATAAACTGCGAGCCACAGCTGACTCAAGACGCGTCCTTACTTTGCCACTTTAGCGATACAGTCCATGTTGTACCGAGCAATCTGCTCCGGCATCACACTGCACACTGCCAGCTTCAGCTTCAGCAGGGGCGTTCGGAGACGGTCATCCTGGGCGACAGGGATAAGCACAGTCAGAAATCACACACATATATTCAGTGCAGCTGAATGCTAAACATAGAATCAGAGAGTGGGAACGCAGACACAGCAGTAACAGAAACAATGACGTAGCTTTCACACTGTTACATTTAGATGCACCTGCCAGCTCATAGACTCTCACTTCTGCGTATGTCCTGTGAAATACTGTGAAATATTTGTTCTCTTTGTGAGGCAACGTTTCAATCTACAAGATGTTCTTCAGGCCTTGTAGACTGAAACGTTGCCTTAAGCCCTATTCGCTTGTAACATAGCAAACTAGTATTACCAGGGGACCTCACGTGATTTGGAAATCAACCCCCGACATCTGTGTTTCCCGTGGCGCATTTTCATGCACACACACCCCACAGACACCACACAGCTCCACTAGCACTGATTTATGGTGTTACCGTCCTTATTTTTCTTCTCATGTGCGTTAAACAAACAGAAAGGATTCTGCCACACATTGTCATGTGATCTGTCTCATCATCTTTCGAGATGTCACTCTTCTGATGGATTTGAGCTTGGTTTTCCTGTGAACAGGTCTCCAAGTTGTGTAGCAGCCACACAACAGAGTTTATGGTGATAATTGGAAAAAACTAACACCACAGGAGGAGTGTTCTGCGACCAGGAGAACCTGATCGATACACTTTTCTTCCTACAGTCGTTTCCTGTTTTCTGGTATTTAGGGATCAGATTTATTTTGTAGTTTGTGCTCTCCATGATTGTATTCCTCCAGAAGTTTAATCTTTTCCTCCTCTGACCACTACTGTTTTCTCATCTTCTTTTCTTCTGCCATTTTTTCACTATCTAACTATAATCCAACTTTCTGAGATGATGACAGGCGTCACAAGCACGAGTTCAAGCAGACAAACTATCTCCATGGAAACTTTTACCGCTGTAAAATCTCTTTCAACACACTAAGTGACTTTTTCCTTAACTAAGGAAACCTTCTCAGGGATCTGTGCAACTGTGTGAGTCCCTCTGCTAAGAAGAAATTAAGCCTTTAGTGACATACTGAAGGAGAAATCTTAAAGGAGCAATAAGTGAAATTCATCATTTCTAGATTGAAGGAATTAAAAAATCGGTATGTGAAGAACTAGAGGTGTAATTTCATCTGGAGTATAGCATGACCTCACACCCCCTCTCTCTGTGTTGATCTNTAGTGTTACAGTAACGTTAGGCACATGTGCTATGTCGATTCAATTAAATTTAATGTTACAATCGTATCATGGGTTAATGTCCGGAGCTTGAGTTCTTAGCGGCTCGGTCCCAGCAATGGGTCAGGCGTTACAGTTGTGTTAGGTGAGTAGCCCGGCAGCCCAGCTAACATTTGCAATTAGCATTGTAAAATGTAGCCAGGCGAAAACATCGCTCTCACTCACGGAGAAGAGTAGGAACGTTAGCGTTAGCTCTCAGTGTTAGCACTAGCCGGGATCCGGCCGGTGATGGCTCTAGCCAAGTCAGCTGCCACCGGCTACTGGAGTAACTTACAGCTATGGAGCGCTTCTACCAGCTCTTCTAGTCTCTGAGCCTCGCCTCCATCTCAGCAAATATATTACATTTATTACAGGTACTATCATCATTGAAGTAGGCAGGGGAATAGCTAAACACAGCAGATACCGAGAGTGAGTGAAAGACATCGCTAACTGCTAAACTAAGTTTAGACGAGGTGAGTGGGGGGTGGGGGGGTGGAGAGCAGAGGTAGAGGGAGGAGTGGCTCATGACACACCTTGTTTTGGTCTACAGGCAGTGCACAACAGCAAACCTAGCGGTGAAACGATTTCGCTTTTTGCCCCTTTAAGGTGTTTTGTGCAACTGGTTCCAGGTTGTTTTTTAAAAATCTGAATTGATGCAACGACGAGAGGTTCTTGAGCATACAGTCATAAATGTACACAAAAAATATTGGTGCAGTAGTGTGCAAGATTAAGTGTAGACAGACAGATACACGACCAAATGCACTATCAACAAACTGAAAAGTTGCCCAAACAGTTCACTTTACTATGAATCCCTGTGACTTCTCGGCACTGAATTCTGCAGATGACTGTTTATAAAGCAAATCAAATGTCTTCTGAGCAGACTGTCCTCGTGTCAGAACCTGTGGTTTGTAACATGTTCCAACTTGAGGTGGCAAAATGTTTTGTGATTGTGTCTGACATTAATATCAATCGCTCCCACTCACCTGTATGTTGAGGCTGAGCTTCTTAAGGCGTTTGAGCAGAGCTTCTTTATTGCAGGGCACGAAGGCCTCCAGGTGAGAATAGACGATTGAACGCACCTCTGGAAGCTGCTCTTGGACCTGCAACTCAATACTGACACACACACACACACACACACACACACACACACACACACACACACATACACAGGTAGGTGTCAGGGATTTACATCGATTTGTGTTTTGTTTTTATATCACTATGCAAACAATGGTAATCTGAATGGTACTCACTCCAGCAGGATGTTGTTCATGTCCAGTGTGAAGAATTTCTTCCTGCCTTCTGCGTCAAACAGACGGGACGCCTGCGACAAGGACAAAGATCATTTTTGTCTTTAAAAAAAATATTTATTTTTTTTCAGCCAATAAGCTCTTGAGACAGTTCACAACTGTTTGTGTTATTGTTTGCTAGTAAATATCATTTGTTCTTTTAACACTGGGGTGTGTTGTTAATGTGCTAACTGGCTAACTAGCGTCTTGAATCCATCCTGATGGTCTTTCAGTTTCACTTTTTAATTACAGACTACTGCCGTGTGCTGATATGGAGAGCACAGAACGTGCGAGCTAGTAGGGGTGTAACCATCCATCGATCTGCATCGATATATAAATGCAATGATCAATGAGCTGGTATCATCAATGCAAAGTGAATACATCGATCCATATCGTCTTTAGGATACGCTTTTATTTCTAAAGTCTGTGTCATCGTCAAACAGCAGCAGGCAGATGGTAAGAAGAGAAAGACGATGAGGATAACATTATTTACTCAGGAATAAATCAGCAGTGTGGAAATATTTTGGATTTCGAAGATAATACAAGTCAAGAGACAGAGCACGTGGCGTTATAGGATAAAACACGACGTAATGTCACCTGCCTGGCTGAGCATGTCACTCCTTTAACTTCTCACTACAGTAACATGAGCTGCTCAGTTTCAACAATGTCGGGCTGAAAAAACGTGCCTGCAGGCTGAAATTCGACCACGTTGTTCTGTCAGGAGACGCAGTGACTTTGTAATATCGGCAAAGTCTTTGTGATATTTTCAAGTGCAACTTTTTGGCCATGACACAAGCGATGAGAGGTGATGCAACAGTCAGCCTACGTTGCAGCTAGTTCTTTGATTTTGATTTTTTATGTGTGGGCCTTTAAAAAAAAGAATATCTGTGGGTTTTGTAGATCAGGTTGACCAAATAATTTGAAAAGGTAATTTAATGCTCTTTTATCAGTATTTTACAGGCAAAACTACCAATCCAAAAAAAATCTACAGATCAATCAATACTAAAAATAGTTCTTTGTTGCAGTCCTAATCTATCAAATGTGATGCAGTGGAATAAAGAAGCCCATACCGCTCTCAGGTCCTCGATGCGCTTTGTCAGTGGAGCAGGGAGTCCACTGGGAAGAGGGGGAGGAGCCACTACAGTCCCCTGTGACACTCTGCTACCACCTGCTTTATGTCCCATCCCAAAGGATCCGTTCTCTCCCTGGAGAGGACTGGAGGGCTGAGGAGAGTCCAGCATCCCAAAGTCCAGGTCGCCCATCATGTCCTGCAGTATGTCGTTATTGGCTGAGCCCAGCAGTGACATCACAGCCGGGTCGGCGGCCAGGTCAGCCATGTTGCATTCGTTGCTCCCGGCAGCCTTGGGCTGGGTGTTGAGGAGTGCACTGTTGGCGTTGGGCACTTTGGCGGTGGGACGTGGCAGACCGGCGACAGCCAGGTTCTTCTTGCGCATCTCCTCCTTCTCCCTGGTGAAGCGCCGCAGCATGTTGGCGAGGTGGATGGAATCCTTCATCAGCTTCTTCCTCTTCTTCTTTTCTGGACGATGAACATTCAGGGCTGAAACTCTGCCGGAACAAAGACACGATAAGGAGGAAACATTTAATGACTTGCACAGAGAAAATATATTGAGTTTAGGGAATTCATCTGTGGTGATTAAAGGGATAGTTTGGATCTTTAGAAGAGGGGTTGTGTGACCTACTAGTCAAAAGGAACTAAATGTTCCCTTCTAAAACACGGCACAACAATCTGCACATAAAGCTGCACTGCCACACAAACTTGTGAAAAGAAGAAATACTGTGTGCATTAAATTACTGGAGAAACATCAAGCCTGAGATGAAACACAGAAGAAAAAATAAAACCCTTACCCGGGCTTTGGTACTTTATTCTTTCTGGGCTTCTTGTCCTCCAGAATTCCACCATCTTGCTTTTTCCGACGTTTTTTAATCACCCGCTCCTCGCCATCTTTCATCTTCTACAAACAGGTGCAAACAATGATGTTTAATATCATGGTATAACAACAGGAAATGAACATATCTGACTATTTATTGTGTATAATCTATCGAAGCAAGAGCCCACCTTGAAGCGATTATCATCTGCGCCTGCGTTTTCTCCCTCAGAGTCGGACGCTGCTCTGAACTGCAGAGTGCCTGTGTTGATGTAGAAGCCTCCATGTTTTGTGGTGAGAGACGCCGGCACCAGCTCGTCGTACTGAGGCCAGGAGAGAGAAGTATAATTACTGTTAGTTTACTTCTGCTACTGTGGCTCGCCAGGCTTTTACCACTGCTTAGGAAAACAGCAAAAATTAGACTGTTGTTGTCCCAAATTTATTCCACGTTATACTTTACTGTACGCACTTTATACTTTGGTTTTGCTGTTAGTATACAAGAAAGTAATGATACAAGACGTGCGCATTCGAACTGCAACTTAAGAAGACAAATACTGTAATAACTGAGAGCAACAAATTTTTTCTAAAAGATTTAAAATGTCTATGTTTATTTTATTTAGAAAGGGACGATGCACATTAATTACATGATCACTTATCGTCAATGTTATTGTAACATTTAATTTAATTTCAGTTTGAGTGGCATTAAAATAGTCTTGAATCTAACACTGCCTCAAGTTGTGGGAACCCTGCGATCTGGGGAAAGAAACACTTTATCCCTGCTGACAGTTTGAGCTAAAGCAGGAAACCTCAGAACATCAGAGATCAGTGGTTCTCAAATAATGTGCTTTGATGCCAGTCCAGGTGTGCCGTTGGATTTTGTGATAACCACACATTATAACTGCAATATTCAACTAGGCCTGTACAAAAAATTATGAATTCATTTTTAATTGACTCTGTCAGCATGTTGTGTTCACCCATTTTCTAATAAAGAGGCAAAATCTAGTTAAAAAGTCTAACTTAATTAGATTCAATAAAAAAAAACTTCACTGGGGAACCTCTTTGTCACCATTCCCGTACGGGAATTATAAATGTGTGACTTCAAAAGCTCTGATTGGCAGCCAGTGTGAGGGATGATAACATTTAAACGGAGAAAGCCGTGAATGAGACAATGGATCGCTTTATTGTACAGAGCAAATTACAACAAAGCACCAGCGAAGACAACCTACCACTGTAAGACAAGACAAGTAGACCGTGTCATGAAAGCTTTCGGTCTTATTTTTCCTTATTTTTATGATCTTATGTCGTGATAAGAGTGCTAACACATGTTATAGAAGATGTTGTGCACAGATATAAATACAGGTGTGCCTTGAGATTTTAGCTCGCCCTTTGGTGTGTCTTGGGCACAAAAAGTTTGAAAACCACTGTCACAGATTCTGCAAAACAAGTTAAACCTATAAGGACTGTGGGGCAAAGTCTTTGGAAAATAGTTTTTCCAAAGGATAAAACTTTTTTTAGGTGGAAAACAACATTTTTTTTGTTGTCACCTTGTTTGCTGGGAGTTCATTAGCCTATTTTGTTCTAGTTTTGTACTTTGGTGATCGTACATCATTGTTAGCTGTTGTCCAAAGGGCTCTAGTTAAGCTAACGTTAACTTGTGGAGCTTAGCTTCATTAACTTATCTGTAATGGCAGAGATAACAAAGGTTGGCAAACGTTATGCTGAATGATTCAGTGTAAATACTGTAGCACCAAACTAACGGAGAGACACTCTTGGTAAAGATGGTAAAAAGGCCGTTATCCTTTTCTCATATTCTGAGCCAAAAACCTTAACTTCAGTGGCACTTTAACTTGTTGTCTTTGATGGTGACGGCAACGAGATGCGGTTCACAAGCGTACACTGTGACCTGTAAATTTTGGCTTGTAATCTAAGCTTTTCATCGACCTTCTCAACAATAAAATGATGAATATATCCCTCCAATGCGTAGTTTAGGCCCTTTTGGTTACTTCTCAATGACATCTGATCGTTATGTCCCCAAAAATCATCAACTGCCTCCTGTGAAATGCCGTGTACCGTGACACCTGCCATAGCGCCGGTCACTGAATGTTGATAGTTTGTCCGAGTGAGTGGAGGGGGCGTGGCTTAGCCATAGGTCAATTACAGTGATCAAAATTATCAGTTATCAGTATTGTTAAAATGTACTGACAATGTCCAAAAAGCACTGATACACTGAAATAATTTCACCACGTTTTACACCCAAAACCACAAACAAAGGTGGCAGCACTTTTTGTTTGCAAAAACATTAAAATAATAACGTATATTTTACTTTATGTAAACGTATGAAAACCACATCAAATGTGCATTAATGTTAAAGACAGCCTGTGTGTGAAATGTTTGCTCAAGTGTCTGTGTTGCTGTAGATAAGGACAGAGGCAAGCAGCATCACAGAGTTTGTCTGCTTCACACCCACCCTGTAAACAAGTAAACAGCACAACAAACGCAAACTGTGCTTCGCCTGCGTCTGGGAGACTGTGTTATCTTTGATTGATGCTGGACAGTATTTACCGTTACAGTCTTTCAAAGTGTGGTGGTCAAACATGGTTTTAATGATAACCAAAGTTTGAAACATGATATTAATTGTCTGGAATTTAACTGTAGTTTGTTGTGAAACAGGTTAACATCCCCTCCTTAGTGACCACTGATGAGTAACACAGAAAATATGTGCTTGAGCAAAAAGGGAACTCACAGCCTCTGAGTTGTCTATGAAAGGGTCAGTCTCATCGTAGCCGTAGCCAATGTCGATGAGATCCTGCATCCTGTCCTTCTTCTTCTTCTTTGAGACGCCACCCTGCAAACGGAGGTAAAACACAAAGATAGTTAGACATTCTTCTGCCCGCACAACATCTTCATAGTTATGACTGTAACAATATATTCGTATATCTTCAAACTATAACACTCACATATTTGTTCTCAAATTTCTTGGCCAGCTCTTCCACCTCCCGTCTCTCCCGGTCGTCATCAGCAAACGGGTCGCTGGGGTCCAGAGGAGGAGCGAGTCCTTTAGGGACTGTTGAACCTGCATGCTTTACCTGAGGAGGACACGGACATCAGCAAAGGAATGAAATGGGAGTAAGAAGCTTTTGTGATCTGTTCTCACAGATGGATATAAACCTCATCAGTCAATCAGTCAATCTTCTTCTTTAAAAGGGGCAATCCGTCAATTTTACAGGTGTCAGTCAGACTTGACTCAATACCACTGTGTTTAAATAAATAAAAAATAAAGGAATTAACAGCTGTATACTACTGACTCTGTATGGATGTGAAATGACTGCAGTCATCTTCAAACACCAGAAAACAGGGTTAGTAAACAGTAGACAGCAGCATGGAGGCCAGAGAAAATGTTATGGTAGTTACTTCTTTTTTTAATTTGTAGTTTATTCAGTCTATTTTAAACTCATACTAAGTGCAGACTAATTTGTGACAATGTTCGAGCGCTGCTTGGACCGTAATGAGCAAAATTTGTGGCTGAGATGACAAAGAAGCACAGAAGTCGACAAATGGAGTTGATAAATACTCGTGACTACTGGCATTTGTCCTGGGTATGAATGACGACTGTAACCTTTCAGACAAAAGCCAGATATCAGTGAGAGTTAGTTGTGTATTTAAACTTGTGCAAACAGTTGGATGTCTTCTGTGGCTCTGCACACAGCTATTAAAAGTTTGAGAAAGCCTGCATCACAAAACAGGGGTATGGAGTTTGGAGGATGTGGGCACTGTGCCCAGCACTCGTAATTACGAGATTCAGACAACATCAAAGTTGTAATTACAACTTGTAAACTTTTCTGTAAACTCCAAGTTAGCGCTTCATAACACAAACGTTCCTGTAAATCAAGCACATAACAACACCTACCAAACATCAACCAAAGGCTATTTAATGTAACGGATATAGTGTTATATTGTCAGCTGACTATTTTATAATTCAAGATGAAAATTAATTGATTCACACTGGGATTTTTTTGGTACTTTGAATGTAAATATGGCGTCAGAGTGTATAAAAAAACTCTCTTGAAATGTCCTGTGAAGTGAACACTTCCTGGTTAATGCTGTGTTCAGGTTATAGGGGACAGATTGGACAAGACTGAATACCATCTATGGAAGAGACCCTCCAATCAGGATGGAAATCTCTTCCGTCTGAGACACAACTTACGAAAAACTTGTGAAAATAAATTGATTCGCACTGGGATTTTCTTGGTAATTTAAATGTAAATATGGCGTCAGAGTGCATAAAAATAGAGCTGTTTATCCACTACATTAAGCCACTGTATTTATCACCTCACCCCTGACAGAGGTCCAGGCTGAGCCCTGTTCTGTCCTCAGTTCCTAGAAACTGGCCCCAGGGTCTGGTTACTCTGCATAAGTGGCCCCTGGTCAAAGCAAATTGTGTATCTCTGGTCTAACAGATAAGGAGGACACAGTGCTTTGAGGGTTTCAGGCAAAAATAATGGACTTAACGTCAAGATATCTACTTTCTGCAACTTATTAGAGTCTTGCAAGCTCCCTATTTCTATGGAAATGCAATTTAAAAATGGCTGGATTACTTCTTTTAGCATGCAACTCTTCTTCCTGGGTTAGTAAACCTGTCCAGACTAGCCCTGGGTCATATTATTATAATGTCAGTATCTTATCAGCACCACTAGTGCAGGATTAACAACATATCACAGTGTGACACCTTTACACTCCTGCAGTGACACCAGGTTGACGTTAGGCCCCTCCTGCTCACATCATGGTGCCTTCAGTGTAACGTTACACTCTTACCTGAGTAAGAGTTGAGTTGACCAGCTCGCCGTAGTTGAACTCAGAGGACCCCCGGTCATTGGGCTCGGACAGCGGGAGGTTGAGGCGGACTGTGGGCTTCGCCTCCCCGGTGTCCCCATCGCCTCCCTTCGTGTTCCCAAACGGACCTCCGCAACCTCCTGACCCGACCGCCGCCGCCGCACTTCCACCTCCATCTTTCCCAAAAGTGATATCGACGGCCTCATCTTCGCGGCGGCGCTTCTTGCTGGACTCCGGGGTCGTCTGCGGCGGCGACGTGTTGAAGGAAGAGATGGTGACGAACGGCACTTTCCTCGGCTCGGCCATTTGACGCTCTCCGTCCGACGAGCGGGCAAGCAAAACGGGCAGCGCCACGCTCCTGTGAGCCGCCGCTGGCTGGAAGGCTAAATCCGGAGATGGTCGACAAGTAGAGCTAGCTTAGCCGCTCTGCTAGCTAGCTTCCTCAGAATGAGTGCTGCAGGCAACACAATGACTTTTATCTCCTCTCCGCCCGTTTTAATCCATAAAGAATAATCCGTGTCGCGGCCCTCGTCACCTACGAGGGACTTAAACAGTGAGAAAAACCAGTTTTGAGTGGTTCCATGAAATTGGAGGTTAGCTACCGCAAGGAGGATTCTGTAGTAGCCATCTTGATCATTATTATCATTATTCAGGGGCTGGGCGTGCAAGTCAAAGAAACCGGAAGCAGGGGAGGAAAGGGAACAGCGCTCGTCCAATCACAGAGCAGAAACACGCCCACCTGACACACGAGCGCGAATCTACAGAGTGATTGTTCTGCACAGGCGGGATGTCCGGACCTTGAATGCCCCTTTGACTGTTTACTACAGGAAGATTTACATTAGTTGTTTGTTTATTTGTTTAGCAGGTTCCCCCCGGGCACATTATCATAGCAGATAACCACGTTTCCCTCAGGGTGAAACACACACAGACTTTGTTGAGGTCATACATCTTTCTAGGGACTGTTCTTTACTTATCAGAGGATGGGGGCGGCTAGTTCTGACCAATGATTTGAAACCATTTTATGTTGTGTCACATAACTCACACAAGTTTGAATGCTAGAATATGTGTTTATTTACTGTGAGGTCACTACTGCGAGCAGTGTTTCTGTAAAGGTGTGAGCAAAGTGTATCCTAAGGTTGCGTTTACACGGAAACGATCCACTGAAAACAGAATTGTTTCTCGTTTTCGTTTTGAAAAAAGTTCCATGTTCAGATGACAGTGTTTTATAACAATCGTCGTTCACACGGATCCACAAAAATGACCAAAAACGCTGTAGTTTACATGCCAAGCAAGTAGGTGATGTATAAAAAAACAAAATGGCAACCGCATGAACGTTTGTCTGGACGGATGGCGAGATGGAGTTGCTACAGTAAATCTACACTTTGCTGGAGAAACTTCGATAAATTCAACAGGGTGAGCAGCACAAACAGAGCTCAGGAGTCCGCCATTGTTGTTGTGAAGGTCGACTTTCTTGCACATGCCTAGTGACTCGAACCGTAATGCTCATGTGTGAAAAGTCTCCGTTATCAGAGGAACTGCATATTGCAAGGCACCCAAAACGCCTCTGTCGTATAAATGATCAGCCAAAGCGCAACTGAAGTTTATAGTTTTCGGTTGAAATCATTGTCGTATGAACAGGACCTAACTTACTTGTGCTGTGTATTTTAGGGACGTGGGGTGGCTAGATGAGTTTATAGTGACTGACCCTTGTGTGGCTTCTTGTGCGGGGGTGTCCTTTAGTTTTTACAAATTCGTATTTTCAATAAAGGCTATTTTTGTATCATAAACCTGTCTGTGTGGAGTGGATGTTTTCTTGCCTCTGACACCAGACCAGACCAGGTTAACAAAGGTGGTGGCAGTTCTAAGCTACTCTTGATCGTTCACGACTAAAATTTATTACAATATTTTGTTTTGACTCGCTTCATACGCACAAATAACTAATGTCATAAGCACGTGAAGTTCCTTTTTATTTTTATTTACCTACCTAACTGTTATTTACCCAGGGAAAATCTCTTGGCCAAGGTAGCAACCAATCAAAACACATTAAAATGCAACAAATACAACATATAATACAAACATCCACAATAAAACCACAACTAGCTATTCAAACATATATTTAAGTGTTTATATATTAAAACATATAAACACTTGGAGCTCCACTCATTACTAAAAGTGTGTGTCATATAAAAACTAAAGTGATGGTCAAAGTTGTCACAGTGAAATTTAAGGTGTGCTGATGGATTCACGTCATCTACTCATGCATTGAGTAACATTACAAGTTAACGTTCCACCTTAAAAGTCGCCGGCAGTCGGCCCAGTGAATGAAGTTATTTTTTCTCAGACTCCAGCTGCTGTGAGAGGCAGCAAAACATCCTTTCATTTTATAGTTACAGTTTACTAATAAAACTCTCCACAGTATGAACAGTGGTTACATGAGCCTCAAAACCAGACACAACTCAGCCCTGAGCAGAGTGACCGTCCTCTACTGACCAATCAGACTGCAGTGTTCACAGCTCCACCTTTTAGTACCAGATCTGTGTGCTAGGTACCCCAACAGAGAGGGGACCAAACATGGGGACGGTACGGCACGGTTCCATTGGTACCATCCACAACTTTTCACAGTGGAAACTGAAAAAAGCAAACTGAACTGCTTGGTGAAAACAGATGATCTATAGATGTGACAAATAAGCACAAACTGAACAGGGTTAATTTAGAATAAGCATTTTCCAACAGGTAAGTATAGAGTATGGGATTAGCGGTCGACAGAGTGCAGGAGAACTTGACTTATTTTGACATAAGTAGATCCGTAGAATTTGATAAAATGTTCATATTGAAATAAAGACATCAGTTATTCAAATTTAAGGCTAATGAATGATATTCAAAGCCTGACATTTATAAAATGAAAGACATTTTAAGACTTTTTAAGGAATCGCAGACACCCTGGTTCACCATTCTCTGTGGAGGAATGCAAGAAAAACGAATTCAAGGTAACACAGTGTGATTAATTGATACATAAATCATCCATCTTGTTGGTCAAGTATTTATTTAAGACCTAAATGACCTGCAGACACCCTGATCTCACTTAACCATGTCAATGGTGTATATTGCCACTAATTTTAAAACTCGATTTTTCTTTTCACCTTGTCTGTACGTTTGCTATTTTTAATATTTTTTTTAAAAAACTTAATATCATTTAGTAATTTTTACTTTTTGTATCTTTTTTCTCTTCACTCTTTTCTATATCATGTTTTATATTGTATTGCTCTGTAAAGCTCTTTGAATTGTCCTTGTGTATGAAATGTGCTATATAAATAAAAGTCTTAGACTTTAATCAATAAACAGAAGTTTGACACAAAATGAATTCCCCTTAAACAGTGGTATTGATAACCTTGCCTTTACTGAATATTCTCTATATTTTCTCAGTAGCAGTATTCATTATTCCAAGTCACAGGTTCCACTGGTGTCACACTGCCTTACATGTTTTGTTTTTTTTAATTTTTATCTATTCAGTCAAATCTGAACAAACCAACAGTATTGTTATTGAAAGCCAACAAATCCACAGGCCCCTGGTAGTTAGTCTTTGACCCTTTGATAACTTCAAACCAAAGACCAACCGCTACCTCAGTTTTACTCCTGCAATTTTTATCTTATTAAATAAACCATTTTTATAAATGTATTATTAAAATATTTTAACAAGATTTGTATTTCCATTTTTTTAATTTTTGTACTACTTATTTTTGTATACATTTCATATTTCTATATTCTATTGTCCAAATAATGTTTGATTACTTGCCACTCTAACAAAAGAATTCCCCAGTTTGAGATCAATAAAGTTCTATCTAGCTATGTATCAAATCATTACAGTGTTATGTTGTGTTATGTTAGTATGACACAATTTCAGATTCCCTCCATTTTTCAAGATCTGGAGGGGATGCATTTTTCCCAGAATCTGAGGATCATTTGAGCAGCTGTGACGACCCCGACGTTTATCACGACAAGGTCATATTGTGGTACATTTGGCATTAGATCTTGAAACAGAACAAGATTACAGTTAACAATGACTTTCACACAAATGAATCAGAAGAATTTCAGTCAATGTGTGAAAACAGTTTTATTGTTGCCATAGTCAATGATTTTAAGACCAGTCAGAGGCAGCACCACCCCAGTCAGATGCCTGAGCAGTGGGGGCGGAGGACCAGTCTTCTGTGGCAGGCTGACTGCTCCAGTCCTCTGTAGAGGGGAGAAAAAAACAACATTTAACACTGTGTAGTGGAAACGAACACTTTTACATGTTCGCGTATTGAATATTCATGAAAGACTCACCAGAAAATACTTCACCTGTCTTTACAGCCGGAGCAGCTGTAACAGAGATAACGAGCAGGTTAGTGTCAAAGAACGAACATCAGATGGCAGCTGTGATCACGTTTGGTCGATCAACAGTTAACTCTTACCTGCGGGGAACTGCTGGATGGGCACAGATGGCACTGCAACACCCTCAGACCAGTCAGCAACTTCAGGCTGGGCGAACTCAGCTGCAGGAGCGCTCCATTCTCCCTGGAACTCCTCCTTTCCAACAGCTTTCTCAGCTGCAGCCTGCTCCTCCTTCTCAATCTGCGTTCAAGATACGTCCATTAGATCAGCTTCATACAGCAATCTAACCTATTGTGCATTTATCAAGGTGCGCTGCACGTGTCTTACCTCCTCGGGATCTCTGTAGAAGTACAGATCGGGCATGACCTCCCATGGGTGCTCCCTGGAGATGGTTCCCCTCATCCTGAGCACCTCCCTGGCCAACATCCACCACATCAGACCCACAGAGTGGTGACCCTGCAGCACAGTCACAGATTAGACACGGATAACACCAGTTAAACTGTATTATATCCTCCATGTTTCATCCACAGAGGCATTCTGTGGCGAGACCTCTACTTCCATCCCTGTGTGGTTCACAGAGAAGAGGTGAGAGGTCAGGCGTTTTTATTTAGCACACGTCCTACACCCCGCACCGCACAGACAGGACAGCGCCGGGCTCTAACGGTGTGCAGATGACTCAAGTATATTTAAATATAGGAATGACTGTCTAATTTCTTTCCCTGTAGGTCAACGAGGTAGGACATCCTAACCTCTACATTCAGTTTTTATTCATGCATTTCTTTGTAATTTCCTTCTTTATTTGAACATTTAACTATGTATTACACAAACATTTTGCAAATACATGACAGATTCTTTTGTTTCTTAGGTCTCACCTTGTTGTTGCAGGGGATGGAAATGTCCACGTATCTCAGTGGGGAGTCGGTGTTGCACAGGGCAATGGTTGGGATGTTGACGTAGGAAGCCTCAGTCAGTGGCTGATGGTCAGCACGAGGGTCTGTCACAATCAGGAGACGGGGCTCTCTGAAAGCTGCCTGGATCTGATTGGTGAAGGTACCAGGGGTGAACCGACCGTGGAAGGTGGTGGCGCCGGTGGCAGAGGCGAACTTCAGCACTGCTCTCTGAAGTAGTCAAAGAAAAGAGTCAAACTCAAGACCTCAACGAAACTGCTCATTATTTTTATTAGACAACTTGAACTGTGGCTCAGGTCACTATCAAACCCCAGTCATGGGACAGCAGTCCTCATGGTGTTAGCGAAAACCCGGCCCGCTCACTCTCGCACACTTCCGACACCTGAACACTGACGTCAGTGCCCGGCTTTAACAGTGTGCATATCATAGTGTGTGTACAGCCATGTAAAGCAGAGTGTTTACCTGTCCAGTGTTCCTGGAGGAGATGACACACACATCACCTGGGTTTTCAATGGCAACAATGGCCCTGGCAGCCAGCAGCAGCTTCTCCCAGGTCTTCTTCAGGTTAATGATGTACACACCTGGTGATTGAAGGGGAACCCCAGAGCATTAAGAGAAATCTTAACTTCATAGACATTTATAATTTGTTAAAGTATTACTATGGCGCAGAGAGCCCTGAAATGTTCTACTGTTTAAACTTTTAAC
Source organism: Epinephelus moara (assembly GCF_006386435.1). Lineage (NCBI taxonomy): Eukaryota > Metazoa > Chordata > Actinopteri > Perciformes > Serranidae > Epinephelus > Epinephelus moara. The sequence continues at coordinate 35,321,211 of NC_065523.1, read as the reverse complement.
ATGTCAAAGGTTACAACAAATAGCGGCGCCATCTTTCACCACTCACCGTCGCTTTTTCTCTTGTAGACATACTGCTCCATCTGGAAGTCCAAGTTGGTGCCTCCCAGATGGGTTCCTGCTGCCAGGAACTTCAGCACATCCTCCTCCTTCATTTGAAGGACATCCAGACCTCCGGACATCGTGACCGCTTTCCCTGCGTTACGAGTGATGGGAGAGCTGGGAAAGAAAAGTGAATCAGAATCAGCTTTATTGGCCAAGTAAGTGTTAACACATAACAGGAATCTGACTCCAGTTTGTTACTCTAAATGTGCTCGAACAGAAATAGACAAAAGCCAAAAAACCAGGATAACAAAGCTGAACAAGGTAAATGAAAACACTGACTAATATGTACAGATAAATATAAAGTAGTAAATAAACAATTAAATTTGAAGACAGTAACACAAAAAGAACAAGTTAAACTCAAGACCTCAATGAAACTGCTGATTATTTTTAAGAGACAACTTGAACTGTGGCTCAGGTCACTATCAAACCCCAGTCATGGGACAGCAGTCCTCATGGTGTTAGCGAAAACCCGGCCCGCTCACTCTCGCACACTTCCGACACCTGAACACTGACGTCAGTGCCCGGCTTTAACAGTGTGCATATCAAAGTGTGTGTACAGCATATTAACAATCTCATGACACAACCAAAATCTTTCATGACTTAAATTTTTTCCTAATTCCATAACTTAACCAGGCCTGGAAAATCCGATTGTGAAATTCCATGACTTTTCCAGTTTTTCCACAACTATGAGAACCCCAAAGATTGGTGGAATAACTACAGAATTACTGATATCACAGGTTGCTTTATACACGAGTTAGTTGGACTTGACAGTATATAGACAGAGTACCTATATTTGTACTGACAGTGATTATAAAATGTTTACTGTACAAACTAGTGTTGTCAAAAATATAAATTTCAGTACATATTCTGGATATTTCACTACAGCCATTCAGCTATTCTGCTAATAACCAAGTCACTGTTGTCATGTTAAAGCCTTGTTCTAAACATCTGTAAATAAATATTTAAAATGTTATGGATGCACGATGCTGGATTTTTTGCCAATATCCTATTTATAACAATGCATTTGGCCAATAACTGATAGATACGCTTTCTCCCCACCTAGTTTTAGTTATCAAGTGTCTTAAGTGCAATGATCATCATATTACACATGCACTCTTAAAATACAAAAAAGCCACATTGGCTGGTTTTGGTAGTTCATTTTAAAGCCAATATTGGCAGATACTGATGATATGCCTATGTTATGGTGCATCATTCTGTAAACTGTGCCCTTCATGTCAATTTTGTTTTGAGTATCAGTATTTTAAGGAATTGTATTTAAGTTAGAAACTCCAGTAGCCTGACAGCACTTGTATAAACTACAGAACACATCATTTACATGTACAGTGAGGTACAGTACATGTTTGGTGTTACAGAGTTTATGACACTGGTAACCAGTCAGATGACGAAATCACTGGTCAAAACATCGTGGCAGGTCTGCGTCCTAATGTCGGCTCATAGTGTGCAAGACGTTTAAACTATAGACTTGATTATGATGCCTCAGACTGTTCAGACATTACAATATTTACTTCATTGATCAGGCTTCTTGCTAACAGCACTGAGACGTTAACAGAGCATCCGGGTTACAGACGCCGGTCTTTAAAAGCGTAAAACGCTGCAACCCAAGTGACCGCCCGCTACATTTTACATTTACGTATCTAAGTGCAACATTTATGGCTGTATTTAATTTAATAAGCCGTGACTACGATATCTTGACAAGTACTTTAACTCAGGCGCTACGGGAACACTACGATGAGCGCGTGTCACAGGCTAGCGAGTTAGCTCTCGTGATTAGCATCATCTGTTTTAGGCTAATTTAAGTCAATAAAAACGCGGCAGCTGGCGGTTGACTCGCCCTGTGAGGAGATTTATGGCCAGACTATCTTTACTTCGTCGTTTCTGTGTCTTTTAAACGTTTAAAACCAAAATATGAGAGTTAAAAACTCACCACGAAACAACGCCGTATGGAAATCTGACCACACGGTGAAAAAGAGGGCGCTGGGAGGAAATGACGCACTATAAATACCGACGGTAGCAAGCCTGTGATTGGCTGGTTTTGTCAAAGGGCGGATATAGTTTTTTTAAACTGTCTTTATTGAATACATGCTCATATACAAATATACAGACGGATAAATAATCTATGGGGATATATTTGTCTCAATACGATTTGTGATCGACAATCTGTGTGTAAATGTGTAATCTGTAAATATAAAATAACCTCCACATTATAAAACAGATCTGCAAATATAAAAATAAAATCCAAAAAATAAAAAATGTGTGCATAAAATGTAAATCTACCGATGTAGAATTAAGACTCAAAATAAAAACTGGGTTCACAAATATCTGTTTGAAAATTGTCAATGTTAGAAAGATATATACAATATGTTTATTTAATTTACTTTAATTTCATTTCATTCAATTTTATTTAAATTTATTTAATTTAATTTATTTTGTTTTATTTATTCAATTAAATCTATTTACAGATATTTTCTTTTTATTTGTAGAATTTGTTCGTGTATTGCAAATAGTTTTTAAATTTGCAAAATAGTTTTTTGAGTTTAAAAATCTTATTTTTTATTTTTATTTTTTGTTATGTTTATTTGTGGAAGGTGTTTTACATTTACAGATTACACAGTATCACAGATTCTCCATCTGTTCACAGAATGTCATATTAAGACTAATTAATCTCCTTACAAAACAAATAAATGAATAAATACATTTTATAATGCCAGAGTCTGTGTTCTATACATCACATTATTATTCAAAGGTCCTTAATGTTTTTAACATAAGGTTAGATGGTACTATATTGATTGAATTCATCAATAAAGTGCAGGAAAATTGGCTTGTTTTTTGACACTTTTTTTTTTTTTCTTTACAAATTTCATATAATAAACAGCTGTATGACACACAGCATCTGGACTAAAATATAGCATTACATCCAACATATTTATTTCCCCAGGGGCAGATGTAGCTCTGTGTACCCGCCTTTGGGTGGTAGTGTATGCTACCTGCAGTGGAGAAGGCAGCAGAGGTAACTACAGGTTGGACCTCTGGTCGGATGAGTATCCCATATTAAGACAGTGGAGATGGAAAGACCATATTAAGACAATGCTGAGACGCTGACTTCTCGGTGAAGGACTGACCCATGTTGCAACTATATTTGCGAGAGATAAAGAGTTCCAGGCAAAGGTAACATGATATGTACACAATGTCACAACGGGTTGAGAAATAATTTCAATAAAACGTGTCTTATGTGCAGAAAGCATTGTGATTCTGAAAGGACAGATATATATAAAGACATTAATAAGGCAGTCATGGAGGGAGACTGAACACACACACACACACACACACACACACACAGGCAGGTTCAGGATCACTGGTTATAATGTGTTGACCCAAAACTAGGTTTGGGTGAAAGTCAAGGACATCAGAGGCGATGGGTCTTACAAATAAGGCTATACAAAGGATGAGAAGGGTGGTGGGTCAGGAGTGGGAATAACATGTTTTTGAAGTTGTTTTCTGGGAAAATTCTGGGATGTCCACACATACAGTCAGTATGGTCGAGCATATGCTCACTTGTGGCACAGATGACACATATACTGTTTAAGTTTAAAGGCTTTCTAGGTTTATGTATCTGATGAACTGCAAACACAATATTGAGAGTAATGTCAGACACATTCTTACCCCTATTGTTACTCTATAAGGCACTGGTTCACTTTATATCTGGTATATTTTGAATTTTTTGACTGATATTTAGCACTATATTGTTTAAAGACTGGGCCCAGTGTGTGACCCTGACCCTGGGGGCCCACTGGTTGTTACTGTATTTTGCGCTGCTGTAACAAAGCATTCTCTGGCGCAAGAATGTCCTTTGAGATAAATAAAGTTCTACTGAACTGAACTGAATTGAATACAGTTTAAAACGTTGCACAGACTCCAAGTTATTCCTGGGAATAGTTACACATGCAGGTTTATAATCAGTAATTCGACACATTCTTACTGGTCGTGCAGTCAACTTTACCGTAAAAGCATCTTTCACTGTTTCTCATTGGCTTTTGGGAAACGCTGAGACCTTGATCCACTGATCCAGTAATTGCCATCATTGGAGCAGCATGCTCATCTGTTGCCAGTAAGTATGATAACATGGTAGTTGTGTTTGTCATGGTGTCTACCAAAAAGTTGGCAGTGTGTAAAATGGACTCTGCACCCATGTATGATTTGAAGTTGAGAGACATGGCAAACACATGACATGTAGAGAGACTGTGATTTTATAATGGAGATAGAAGAGGTGTGTTTGATCAGATCCAGGTTTTTATTTTTCAGGATGACTAATGTTTTGTGCCCAGTGTAAAACAATCTGCTGCGTTTATTCCTTTCCTCTCTATGGATATACACCTTTGCAGGGGCGGATCTAGAGAACTATTCAAAGGGTGGCAAGACGGTGGCAGGTGTGTGTAACAGGGTCAATGATACAGCAGTAATATGTGTCAAATGTACATTTGTAATATTATATATTATAATTACACAACATTTGTTTCAGTTGTTATTACCTGACACACTAAGGCCTCCATAGTCAATATGTGAAACATTTAATTCTCAGTTTCTGTATCCCTGTGTCCTTTGGGGGTCCTGCCTTACCTCTCCCCTTTTGCGGTTGTACTCCATGGGAGAAGTAGTCATTTCTGTGTTTAATGCCAGAAACCAACGAAAAAGGCGTCATTTTACGTTGGCATGATATGTAGTCGGTTGCTGTTATAGTTTAACGGCCCTTGGCGTCGTCAGGGAAAACACGACAGGACAAGGACGAAAGTTAAGGTGGCGAAAGTCCGCGTGGGGCGGGTGGGTCAAAGAAACCATGACTTTCACCCAAAAGAGTGGTGTTCATGTCCCGTAAGATTCTAAAGCCAAACCCTGTTCTTTTTTCCTAAACCCAACCACGTGTTTTTGTTGTTGAAGGAAAAAAAAGGCGTTGTAAAATTGTAGTGCATTTATTTTGAAAGAGACTGTATGTAAACGTTACATTTCCTGTGAAAACAGAAGTGTGTTTTGAAAGAAGACAATGCATGTAACAGAAGTTGGCACGTGTCCCAGAACATCAACAACCAACGCACCCAGGGTACCTTGCACGTCGTATGTGGACGTGGAAAGTCAATGAGCAAACGTCAATATGCAACGAGGTCGGAGTGAGCGTGTTTTTTTGGACAGCGACCCTCCAGTTGGGAACCACTGATCTAGGATGTGCTGTGCCAATTTAATGTCCTGTTTTAAATTTCTTTCCTTTTTATTCTTACCCCTGCCATCCTCTCAAAAATAATAAACACATATTTAAGAAATGTGAGGAAAGAGTCTATGAAGTTAATATAACATATATTTCTCTAAATATCTGAATGATTAACCTAAATACTTCAGCTCTCCCTGAACATATACTGTCTTCCTTTACAGTCCAACACTCCTTGCCCTTATTTCCTATCTGTTGTTATGTCACCTCGGCCCCTCTGCTGCTTATCTCTGTCTCAGAGTGCTGCGATAAGTCTTTGGCCTTCGTGTTCTGGCGTCCTCTGGGAAATGCTTTGTAATATGTCTCTCTAATCTCCTGTTTGGAATAGTTTTATACCACACCTGGACATGTCCCACAGAGTCAGACAGTGTTTTACAACCTGTGCAATTAATGAATAAAGTAATAAAGTACAAACCATGCACGCACATGAACTTTTTTATTATTGTTCATTGAAGGTTTTTATATAATGAGCTGGCAAATTCCTCTTGTTTCAAAAAGGGAAATTAATGAGGGGAGAAGCAAACAAACCAAATGAAAAATGTAATAACAATAGTACATTTTTTAAAGAAGGCACTTGACCTTGAGTTTCAGAAGAGGACTTTTATTTTTAAGCAAGTAGCTATCCATTCTGGTATTGGTGCCTTTAATTTAGTAAAGAATTCAATTCCAACCACTGCTATCTAAATGTATAAATGTGGCCACAGGAAAGAAACAAGTGAAGAATTTGTGGACGCATTATGAATAAACCTTTCAATGAAGTAATAATAAAAAAGTTCAAGGACATGCGCAATATGTACTTTATTACTTTACTCATTAAGTGGACAGGTTGTAAAACAAAGGCCGTCTACGTGAGACTTCAGGCATTAAATTAATTTATCTATGAATAAGGCCATTAACATGTCTTAAATGAATCTTTCAAAAGTCTTAAACATGCAAGGACACGGGGAAGAAGGATTTTATGAATCGTTTTCTTTCTGATGTTGCATCGTGTAATCTCAAAATAACTGGTAATATCCATTATTAAAACAATTTAACGTCACATATGTAAGGATAGAGGAACCAGCGACACTCGATACATTTGCAACATCCAATCAAAAAAAATTTAACCTTTTCTAAAATGTTATGAATTTTTCCAGCATTTGAGGTAGATCTTAAAGTAACTTTATTGTAAAGTTGGTACATATCTACGAATCTATGTATCTATCTATCTATCTATGTATCTACGTATCTACCTATGTACATGTCTACCTATCTACGCATTTACGAATCTATGGATCTACTGTACGAATCTACCTATGTATCTACGAATCTACATATCTCCATGTCTACGTATCTACCTATATATGAATCTACCTATCTACATATATACATGTCTACCAATCTATGTATCTACATATCTATGCATTTACCTATCTATGAATCTACCTATTTATATATCTACATATCTATAAATCTACCTATCTATAAATCTACCTATCTACATGTCTACCAATCTATGTATCTACGTATCTATGCATTTACCTATCTATAAATCTACCTATCTACATATCTACATGTCTACCAACATACCTACAGAATAAAGTTTAGAATAATGCATGCACATTTTATTTCTGATTCTGCACACAAGTAGGACACAGATAAAACGGTTGGCTGAACCAAGCTAAATATTTAACTCTGCCGAATCACGGTGACCCCTGTACAGCCTCGGCCAAGAAGTTAGTGTGTCATGAGACACAGCTGCCATATCTGCTCTACAGCGTCTCAGAGGTCAGCCAGAGTTCAGGCACTCATGTGAGCCTGTAACTTTACACTGACAAAATAAAGATTAATGTTCCACATGTATACTGCACTGAGCTTTATTTTATTCAACATCATTAAAAAGGCAGAACAACACAGGTTAAGGTAAACATATATTAAATATCAAGGCAAAAATCTTTCAAGGCAGATAAACTGAGTTAATACTACGAGCACATATTTTGTTTTACAAAAAATGTCAGAATATAAATAACACTGTTATTGGAGAGGCATTTAAGAGCCTCTCCAGGATTTAATCTGTGCATGAGACAGAAGTGCAGGGGTTAAAGTGCATTACAGAAGTCTGATCTGGGACACTGTCTTGAGAAATAGTAGATATCATCACTGCAGTCTTTCTTTGAGAGAACACAACCATGAAAAACCAGAGGCACAGAAATTCTAACTGAGGCGTTTCTAAAACGTCCTCGTACACATTAAGGATCAAAATCTTTTTACATCTTAATGTGCGACATGAAGCATCACAGCGTACCTGGGTTATTCTTTAAATGTGTTCTCCATAGTTACGAAGCACTGGACCAAAAAGCTGCTTCCTGAACTTCAGCCACGAGCCAGCAAAGCACATTTCATGGAGCAAAGTCTCCTCGTCTCTCTTTTAATGCGCGTTATGTCATTTAGACAACAAGAGTACATCGTCTCCATTCTTGAGCATGCAACTCTTGTTGCTGTGAAATGTTCTGAGTCTTGAAAACACCGTCAGGCGCATCTCCACTGTAGCAGCTCCTTCCTGTTCACATCCCTGTCGTCACTCTGTCACTTGACTTTTTTATCTCATCTGTCTTTCGTTCACAAGCTTCTTGTCCAACTTTTCTCTTCAGGACTTGAGTCCAAAGCGAGCCATCATCTCCTCATACACTGTCCACGCCATGGCGGCCATCATGGTCCTCCTCAGCGCCCGTGGAACCGCCCCTCTGAAGAAGCCCTGGAGTCTTTGTTCCTGAAACAGAGAAGATGATGGAGGACAGGCGTCAGATATAATCAGTAGCAGTATCATGCAGACGTGACTGTACAGTTGAAAGACAGTCTGTTCAACTGCAACTAAAGTTTGACATCCTGAACATGGAGATAATAAAGAGTGAGGCAGTTACCATGTAGATGTTTCTGACAGCCTCGAGTGTCCTCAGCTGTGGATTCACTTGGACGTGTGTTTTGACCACATCAGCAGGCTGCGTGATCAGGGAGGCCAGTATACCCGCCAGGATCCCACAGCTGAAGTTAGCCAGCGGGGCCGAAGCAGACGTGCTGATTTCTTGAGGGGAGAAAGACAACAAGTAAATATTTTATTCAAATAGACATTTAAAAACAACTACCTTGAAAAATAGAGCCTAAGCAAGACCCACATTTTTTTGTGTCTTTCAATTGTGACTTTTTTTTTGCTGCTGGTTACTACTGAATGACCTCTGGGTGTGAGCTTACCTTTTGGCAGCGAGGCCTTGGCCTGGCTGTAGAACATGACGTAGATACCAGAGAAGGGAACGTCTCGGAGGAGAGTGGCCATCAGGCCGGAGAACAGAGCTGCAGGACCTTCAGTTCGACACACACTGCGCAGAGCTCCAGCCACACTCCCATAACTGTACTTGCCACACTGAAACACAAAAATATACACACATGTAATTCAGTTTAATACAGGCGTAACACACCTGTCTACATACGGTCAGCACAGAAAACTGAAAACACATTTTTATGGCATTTTGATGTTTGTACTGATTTATACTGTAAAAACTTGACAGTTACCTCAAAGCGTGTTTTGATGACAGTGACCGGCAGCATGAAGACCCCCGCCACAGTCCGGGCCCCGCCTCCCAGCAGCACGGCCTGCACGGCGCCCGGGCTGCTGTCCTGGAAGAAGTGCTGCTTCAGAGAGTAGTAGGTGCTGAAGTAGAGCCCCACTCCTGGGATGGTCCGAGCAAAGGACTGGAGGAGCGGGTGGATGAGAGGGCGGAGTCAGGACATGGAAAATCTGACAGTGATGAATTTGTGAGCATGTTTTCAAACACACAAAAGGACACAGGGGTCGACAGCATGAAGATGGTCTCACCGGTGAAACTCCTTTCCACAGTCCCAGCAGCCTCTCTGTCCGCACCACGCTCAGGACGACCGCCATCATCCCCACTCTGCCCGAACTGAAAGGAAAGAAGTCATCAATAGTAAATGGCTTTCACGTGAGGCCAACATGCTGCATGTCTGATTCTACTGAGGTAAAACTTCCTATCATGTTCGTCCAGTCAATGAAGCAGTTTTTGGAGGTCATAAGGCACGAAAACATGTGGTGTAAGCTGATATGATAACTGTGCATGTGTGTGTGTGTACACAGACTCACCCAGGCTGCACGCCACTCTGCAGAGTCTGCAGACGAGTCTTAACCAGGTCAAGAGGCTGGAAGAGCAGCGTGGAGCAGGTCCCGCTGAAAGAGCCACACATGAAGGCTTTGATGGCCGGGTGAGCCTGAGGGGAGACGCAAGGGGAGGATACGAAGGAAGAGGAAGAGAGGGAGGGTACAAAGAAAGACAGAGGTGTAAGGAAGAAGGAAGAGAAGGTTGGCAGAGAGCAAAGAGAGAGATGACGTTACATAACATCAGCTAATAAACATTTGACGTACATTGATGGTGCTCAATTGCCTGCAGGGATTACAATGCCATTTACACTGGATTACAGCCCTCTCACTCAATACTGAATCAATTTCAAAAATTGTTGCTCCCATCCGTCACGTAGACATTCAACACTTTATCACCTATAGTAGTTATGGAAGTAATATTCGTCATGGTACTATTGGCGGCTGTAGTAGTAACTGTAGTAAGAAGACCTATGACCAGTAAATGTTTTAATGTCCTCGTGTTACATGAATCCCTCAATTTTTGGTTATTTGAGGGTGTGTTTTCTTTAAACGATGAGGTTTTTTATTTTACATTAAAAAAGTTCTTAATTGGTATGTTAGTTTCTAGAAGTTATGTTGGGTCAAAAATAACCAGCACAGCTTTGAAGCGTGTATTTTTACAGCGCAGGTTAACCAAGCCTTTTGATTTATTTATTTATTTTCCTGGGCTTGACACTAAAATTAACTCTGCCTCATCCTACAATCTGCAGCTCTGCAACCTGCCTGCATGACCGCTCAGAGAAAGGAGGTCGTCAGTGTGTCAGACTGGTGTCATCGGTCAGACAGGATGCCCTGACCTCGAGACAGTAATAAAGGCACAACGACAAAAGCAGAGCTGCAATGATTAATCGATCAGTTATCAACTATTATATAAAGAGGCCAGCTAAGATGATAATCGATTAATCGAGACAAAAAAATTGAAATTCTTTGATTCTTAAATGTCGTCACTTTGGGCTCTGGGAAACACCGATCGACACTTTCCTGACATTTTATAGACCAAACAACTGACCGATTAACCAAGAAAAAGTTAATCAAACATGGAAATAATTGTTGGCTGCAGCTCTGGATAAGACTGATCTCACTGCTCAAACTGTAAAACGATAAAATAAAACCTCACAGTGATGATTAATATCAGGTAAAACTCACCAGTGACAGCTCCATAGTTCCTCAGGATATTCCTCAGTGACACAGTATATTATGCTTTCCCTCCTCTTGTCGCTCTGTCACTCTGCTGCTGTCCACTCAAACGTCTGCACACCTAAAGAGAGTTAAAATGCAAAGTGGACTTTCAGTCAAACAGCCCAGTCTTGAAGGAGCATGTGCACAGTGCTGCTGTCTCCGTCAGGCTGTGGATGATTACACCCACACAGCAGTATTTAGCATCCACAGGTCACATGACTGACACAGCGTTTCCCATTTGTGAGCACCCGACACACACAGCTACTCATTAACTAACCAGAGATCAGCACGCGACATATTAGGATGAAACTGGTGCATGACACTCTGCTGCATGATTCATACGTGACTGTGGCCTGGAGCTGGAGATGGATTCAGCACAGAGGGGATTAAAGTCTGGTGACACCAGGTGTTGCCTTGGTTTGTGGTCACACACATAGAGTTTAAATTATAATTTAGTTAGACTCCATGAAGAAGCACACGTGTATTCTGCTGCAATCACACAGGTACATAAATGTGTCAGTAGATAACATCAATTACCTAACAACATAATAACACCAATATCACTTGAAAGTCTGGAGATTACTGATGCCAAGATATAACTTAGAAAAGTGCCATTAAACGTTACTTCCTGTTGAGGCAGCGGCTAAAAATCCAACTCGTAGTAGCAACAGATCAGATTGATTTTATAGCACAGAGTACAGTTATTCTCAGAAAATGTTCACAAGACAATTACAAATGTTCTTTTCAGTATATATAAGTGTACACAGCATCATTTATTTTATTTTAAATACACTTCTAAGTACCGTGCTGTGACAATTTGTGAAGCACAAGGCAAATAATCCTTTATTCTCTGTACGTTCATCGAATCACCATGAACCCGGTGCACCTGTACATTACATAACTACCATATTCATACACTGTGTTTACTGCATCGTACTTTATTGCACCAATATTATTCTTTTATCAGTATGAGCATGTGTTGTGGAAGAAGAAAATCATTTGAAGTCCAGTTATGTGACTGATTCAGAAAGATTTTATTCACGGTGCAGTTGAGACAGAAGTTCACAACAAGGCTGCAGAATTCTGTCTGAAGATCAACATCAACGTCAGCCTAAAACAATGAGCTGTGGGCTCATCAAGACGTCTGAGTGACAACAATTAACAGCTAATTAACAATACAATCTGATTCAATCTGCTGTAACACCTTCAAAACCTTAAAGAGTGTCTTCCTGGGTGAAAAGTTAAATATTTACACACTGAGTTCTGTTAATCAATGTTAAATAGTTTGTCTCAGCCAGAGAAAATGTCAAACTGAACAGCAGTGGTGGGAAAAACTGATACAGCACAGTATCGCGATATTTGGTGTTGAAATATCGTACACACAGATGCCAAGTATCGATCTGTTTTATTAAATGAATGACTAATATTGCAGTTAAACTTTTGGTAGCCGACTATGCTAATAAAATCAACTGTTTTTTTCAGATGTATTCGCTGCAATAAAAATGATTTGCTGTGAGATGAACGGACTAAAAACTTTATTTTATTAGATAAAATCAGAGTTGACAAAGTTCTGGAGTGGCAGTAACATTTGCAGTTGAAAATAAGTAATAAATTGCATTATGTGTTATTGCAATACTCAGCATATTGCAAAACATTTAAAATATCAGTAATATTGTATCATAAAATATTGTGATAATATTGTATTGTGATGCCTCTGTTGATTCCTGCCCCTGCAGGAGCTTTTTATATCATTTATCAGTGTGTACGGTTTACCTTGGATTGACCCTATCTTCGTTTTCATGCACCCTTTTTTTGCATTATATTTACGATCGCAGCGGTATATCATGATATGAAAGTTGACAGTTATCATACTGAGTACATTTTATTATCTACGATATTGAAAAAAGAGCATGAGACAGAGAATCTCAGCTTTATTTTAGATATTTTCAAAAGGGAAACTTTTTAAAACTACTTCCATTTAAAAAAAATAGTTTCAAGTTTGAATTATAGCAATAAAAAGTTTGTTTAACCCAAAATAACCTTTTGATTTTCATTCCCCTTACAGACTTATAATAGTAATAATAATGATAATAATAATAATACCGTGAAGTGCAGTGTACTTTGCATAAATATTATCATATTCATTATTATATGATTAATTGTACATCTTATTTTTGCATGTTTGCACATCAGGTCAGCCGAGTCAGTGATCACTTTTCACTCCCTTCTTAAAACATACTTTTATTAGTGAGACTTTCCTGATTTTACTCGAGTTACAAATTCATTTATATTGTTTTTATACACTAAAGTGTTTTTATCAGTTCTTTGAAAAGTTGTTGTTTTCATTTCCTTATTGACATGTAAAGCATTTTGTGACTGTTTTGAAAGGTGCTTTATAAATATTTATTATTATTAATGTAGGCTATTATACATGCATTATAAAGTGCACAGCTTTCCTTGCATTTTTACATTATATTATTTTTTAATTTACTACATTTTGTTACCTACTCTGAATGCCTCTGCAAATTGCCCCATGAGGACAAAGTTTTTTGAACTAAATTAAACTCAAAGATCAGGTGTGCTGTATTTTCTTGCTCATCATGATATAATTATTAATATTTTTATGAGGCAACTGAAATGTTACACCGTGTTATAATCTACATGTGGTGCCAGATTTATCACTTTATATCAAATAAACCGCGTAAAAATAGCCAACTTCCGGTGTGTTCTGTAGCTTACCTGTTCAAATGTTCTGCAGTGTCGCAGAGAGATGTCACAGGTCTGACGCCGCAGTGTAATCCATGAAAAACAGTTCAATAAACGAAAAGGACACAGAGAGTAAAACACGGAGAGTAAAACACGGAGAGGTTGCTGGACAGAGACGTCCCCAAGAGGTGTCCTCTCCTTCTTCTTCGTCGACCTCAAATACAGTAGCTGGCGCACAGTGTTAATTTGTCGCAGTCAAGTTCTCTCTTCTTCTACGGCTCGTAAACTAACACCAGCAAAGTTAAATGTCACCGTGAATCCTTCAGACTGTCTGTAACACCGAGACACACCTGAACTGCAGCTCTTTACCGGAGCTCTGTGACATTAAACATGAAAACTAAACATCTTCATCACAACGTTAAACCGGCCGGTTCCTGCTTTTGATGACGCGCTGTGTCGTAACTAAGAAAGCGCCGCCCATAAAGAAGCCACTGGCTTCTGATTGGTTAAACAAATTACCGTAATGTGAGTATTAGAAGGTCACCATTTAATTAAGGTAATATAAGCGCATGTTCATCTTTTAACTTCTCAAAACTTAAACATTTAATCAGTGGAATATAAAACTACACTGACGAGATGAACATATTGGAATTCTGACACTGAAGAACTTTAAAATATCGCGGACATCTTAAACTGCTGCGTTTGGTAGCCACTTTATGCACCATTTCTACCGTATTCACTGGTGTAGAAAGTATTACAATTCTTTACTAAAAATCAAAATACCACAAAAAATTATCCAGTCATTACAAGTAAAAGACAATATTTACAGAGCTAAAAGTACATATCAGTAAAATAAACTTAAAGTAAAATAAATAAATGAGTAAGTACACAAAAAGAAAATTAAAAAAATAATCCTGTAATATTTTATTCAGATATATTAATCCGTTTTTTGCATTACATGAACTTATTAAGAGTAAATGAAATTGACAATAGCAGTTAGGACAGCAAAAATCAAGAGACGTAAGGATAGGAGAAAATTATTAATGCTTAATGTGTATGTGTATAAATATTATTGTAATATTATTATTATTGGCAGTAGTGCTTTAATGTGTACATTTTATATGAAAACATTATCAGTCATTTTAATAAATTATTATTGTTATTATGCTTTGATATCTAGCTATGTATTGTCATCAAATATTACTAGTTTTTAAATATATGAGAATAATAATAGTGATTAATTAATTAATTATGATTTAATGTCTGTTTTGTATATAAATATTACAAGTTACTTTAATATATTATTATTATTATTATTATTTAATGATTTAATGTCTAGTTATGTTTTGTATGTGATCTTTATTTTTTAATTTTATTTTTCAATTATTTTTTAATTTTTTTTAAAGTTATGTTTAATATTGATAAATAACCAGAAACTAGAGTCAAATAACTGTAGTGGAGTAAACAGAAAATAAAATACTGAGGCACCTCATAATTATAGTAACGTACAGTGCTTCAGTAAATGCACCGTTACTTCCCAACACTGAGTATATTAAAGACATTTAAATCACAACTGTGTTTCTACAAACAGGAAAAATAACTTTTTAACTCGTCGTGTTTCGTCACGTGATGAATCAAAGAGTTTAACTGAAGGCTGTCTGATAACAGATTCATGCAGGAGGATAAAGTATAATAAATAAATAAATAAGTTCTCACCTAAACGTCTCCATCCTTGTTTACTGAGTTTGACTCAGTTTATGGTGAAACCGGTTCAGACCAGGTCCAGACCTGCTGCTGCCCTGGTGGTCTCTGATGGTCTCTGGTGGAGGACCTGAGCGCCCCCTGCTGGTGGAGACACAGCATGTCATAAACAACTACAGCAGCCTCAGAGGAGGTTCAGACTGCAAACATGACTTTACTCATTCAATTAAGTAAGTAAGTACTGATTTATAAACCTCTGAAAATCAGGTCTGGAATGTAACTAAGTACATTTACTCAAGTACGATACTTAAGTATAAATTCAAGGTACTTTATTTGTGTGTTTCCATCTTGTGCTACTTTAAACTACCCAACAGTAAATAAATCAGTTAAATTGAGCACAACTTTAAACATGTACAGCAGAATAATGTGACACACACATTACTGCAGCGGCGACATTAATCCAATAACATCAGGTAGAAAAGGAAAATAATTACAGGGAACATTTTACTGCACATTCAGTACTTTTATTTTTCAGTAATTTTAACTACATTTTTCTTATGGCACTCACATATTTTGACGTTAGGGGGGATATTACTTTATGTGCATACTTAAACATCAAATTTCTGAAGTCTTGTAATAGAAAAAATAATTGTCATAATATAAGTAATGAACTGGGTAACTTTCATGGGCTCTATTATATAATATTTTACCTAATTCACCTGTAGTGTCTAATTATTGTGTCTAGAAATTAGTATTTTTTCAGAGTATAAGAAAAAAAGATTTTGCTTCTCATACTCTGAGCCAGAAATCTTCAGTCCACTTCACTTAATTAGTTAGATATTGGATTATTAATTAGATGATGTGTCATTGGCATATTCACACAAAGCATTTGAAAAAATTGTGACACACAAAAAAAAATAAAAATCAGTGTCTTAACGTAAGTAACCAACTGAGGAAGTTTCATAATGTCTATTAGTTACCTTTTTTTTTACCCAATTTACTTGTAGGGTTTATTTTTGTCTACAAACACGGCATTTTACAATATACATCTATAAAGGTAATTTTCTCAAAATTAGTTTTTCTCATACTCTGAGTCAGAAATCTTTACTTCAGTGGCACTTAACATACACCAGACTTTTCAGTTTTACTCCTGTCTATAATCATATATATTATATGAAGGTTTTTACTGAGGGGTTTCTCCATATTTCATCTATAGCCTGATTTATAGAAGATTTTATTCCTAAAAACATGAAGAAAATATTTTTTTTATGTCTGTTGACAGTATTTTCTGATTTATGAAGTGATATGAGAAAAAAACTTGACTCTTAACATATCAACCAAAGGAAACAAAAATTTCAAACCTGACTTAAACTAATGTTCAGATATCTGTTCTGGAAATGTAAATCAGCTCATATTTAATTAGATAATGTTTAATTTGTCTGGTCTCGAAACCGGGGGCATGCTGAGTGACATCTACTGTAGGTGATACACTGACTATGGATAAATATGTCACACAACCTCGCCACAAAAAATCCAAACTATCCTTTTAATGAAGGTTTTGAACGCAGGACTTTTACTTGTAGTGGAGTATTTCCAGAGTGTGGTATTGGTACGTTTACTAAGTAAAGGATCCAAAAACTACTTCCACCACTACTGAAAAACATAAACATCTAGTGCTGCTGCTGTATGAGATTTTCATGGTATAACTGTCTCAAAAAAATATCATGGCTTCACTGTATTATTATTACTACCAGTCTGAATATTTTTTTATGATTTAAACTTGAAGCTTTTTTTCTGTGTGTAAAAAGCCTCCCTTTTGACAATAACTAAAATAAAGTTATTTTCCGACCAGTTGCTTTTTTTCTTTTCAGTATTGTAGATGAGCAGATGTAAACGTTACGTTAAACGTTGACGTTCATACCACAGTACACCTTGAAACCAGTATACTGCTGCAACCCTATAAACCAGTGGTTTCCAACTGGTGTGTCTCAGTCCAAAGTGGGTCGTGGGTCCATCTTGAATGGACCACAGGTGACTCCTAAACATGTCAGGGTTGTAAAAACACACTTTATTGCGAAGTACAGTTAATTCCAGGCAGAAGCTTTTATTTTGAAGTGCTGTTTCCTGTTGTAGAGGGAGTGAATAACAGACAGCTACTGAACAGAGACACTGACTGTATTAAACACCTGAGACCAAATCTGGACCAGGTGGGAGCCACTGATATAAAACATCAGTATGAGAGGACAATGAAGACACAGGAAGTCGACACGTAGCAGTTTAGAAAGCCTCTTTAATTGCAATAATACCATTTCACAACATGATTTCCATTCCAGAGGTGCAGACGAACATTACAAAAGAACCGAGGAGATGCGGCTTTTCTTCTTTTTTTTGGATTTCATTTGTTTTTTTATTTTAAGTGCGATCTTTTTTAATTATGAGCTGTTTTTCTTAACAACACATTCCTCTCACTTCCCAGCAGTGTGAGCCTGAAAGCAGCCCCTGAGCACAGCCTGCGAGGGGTTAACATCATCCTGACAGAGAGAGCTGTTCATCTGATACTCAACACCTGGCCACATGTCGCGTCTATGTGAAGCCCTGTCAGCGTGGCGTACACAGGTTACAGTGATGAAGAGCGCCACTACCTCCTGAGTCTACCTGCTGTGCAACGACCTCCACAAGCTGTGCTCTGAGAATACAGTGTGTGCTGTGAGTAATAGACTACCCCACCACCCCCGTTCAAACTTTACCTTGAACAGAAACAAAAACACTGATAGTGATAAATGTAAAAAAAAAAAAAAAAAATCAATGCATATCCAGAAGAACAAAGCCAACAAACCCCGCCCAGGAGAATTCAGCTGCATTTTAAGGCCTTAGTGTGTGTTGGCAGTCTTACTAAATGAGCATGTGCCCGGTCTTTCCAAAAGCTCCTCCGTCAATGTTTCACACAGATGCAGTGGTTTATAACGTCAAGGCTAAAGTGTTTGTTTTTTATCTCAGTGCAAAATTAAATTTCAGCACAGTCACAATCAGATGCCTTCAGTATGCGTCAATGAGTCTCCAATCAGGAAATCTGCCTCTAATTACCACGAGGAAATGTGTGTGTGTTACATAGTTAAGCCCAAAAGCGTAGTCACGAGTACTAACTGCAGCTAAGTTGATAGAATACATTTCCGCATATAAACCTTCATTATAAACTGAAGCGAGAGCGCGAGCATAATAAACACGAAGCACTTCCATTCTTAACCATTATAAAAACTTCTGCATAAAATACAATTCTATAGACTGAGATTTTAACTTTGGTCCCCTTCCAGTAATCTGTCTTCATTTGTGTCAACTTCTCTCTTTGTTTTCTCTTCTTCAATTAGAAAAATAGATCCTAAATCAGGACTTTCACAATTGGAATGTTTCCTTACAAAAATATTTTTTTTCCCAGAGAATGAAAAATGAAGCAAACGAAAAATTTGGCCCAAAAATAACAACGTGTGTGTGTGTGTGTGTGTTTGTCAGCATGGTGATTGTCCGAGTTAACTGGCTTCTATGTGTGTGTGAGAGAGTGTGTTGAGAATGCATAGATTGTCAGTGTTACAGAGATCAGAGCGTCACAGGACTGAAGGTGTTTGTGTTCCTCTCTGCTCAGTAGGTACAGTAATGTGTGCTCGTATGTGAATTTGGATCGGTCTATGTGTGATGCGGTTCTAAGGAGTCGAGCGGCACTGTGGCTCCTCACTCAGGCTTGGGCTCCGGGGTCTCAGGGGTCTTGGGCTCCCCGTCCTCATCACTTTCGAGGCCACCGCGGGGAACAGTGCGGCGCACGGTGAAGGGGAGGTCGCCACGCCTGAAACAGAAAACTGGAGTTAGTGTCTCATAGTTGTACGACTCAGCGAACCAGGCAAGATCCAGGTACAGTTTAGATCCATGTCGGTGAAAACATGGACGCTGATGTTGAGTAGCGGCCAGAAAAGTGTTTTTTCAGAACATTATGATATCACAGTGGAGTTGACCTTTGACCTTTTGGATATAAAATGTCATCACCTCATCATTGTATCCTATTTGACATTTTTGTAACATTTTGTCATATTTAAAGCACCAATTCTTGAGTTATGGCAAAAACATGTTTTGTGAGGTCACAGTGACCTTGACCTTTGACCATCAAATTCTGATCATTTCATTCTTGAATCCAAGTAAACCAGCCTTCTTGAGATATTGCATTCAAGGGAATGAGAGGGATGCGAGGTCACAGTGATCTTGACCTTTGACCACTAAAATCTAATTAGTTAATTGGTAAGTCCAAGTGAACATTTGTGGCGAATTTTAAAAAATTTCCTCAGGGTGCTCTCGAAATATCGTTTTCACAAGAATGAGACGGATGTGAGGTCACAGTGATCTTGACCTTTGACCACCAAATTGTAATCAGTTCATCATTGAGTCCAAGTGTAAGTTTGTGCGAACTTTGAAGAAATTCCCTCGAGATGCTCCTAAAAGTTTATTGTCGAGACAAAGTGAACATTTCTGTCAAATTTGAAGAAATGGTGTTCTTGAGATATCACATTCATCAGATTGAGCTGGATGCAAGGTAACAGTGACCTTGACCTTCCACAATCACATTCTTATTAGTTTTTTGTTGAGCTGAGTTGAAACAAATTTGTGGAAATTTTCTAAAGGCCTTCTTGAGATACTGCATACATGAGAAAAGGATGGATACAACGTCACAGCGAACTTTGACAGCTAAAATCTAATTAGTTTATCGTTGAGTTTCAGTGGATGTTTGTGCTAAATTTGAAGAAATTCCCCTGAGGCGCTCTTCAAATATTGCATTCACAAGAATGAGATGGATGCAAGGTCATAGTGACCTTTGAATACCAAATTCTAATCAGTTTATTGTCGAGACAAAGTAGACATTTGTGTCAAATTTGAAGAAATTCCTTCAAGGTGTTCTTGAGATATTGCTTTCATGAGATTGATTTGGATGCAAGGTCATAGTCACCTTGACCTTAAACCATCAAATTCTAATCAGTTAATTCTTAAGTCCAAGCTGACGTTTTTACCAAATTTGAAGAAATTCCCCTGAGGTGCTCTTAAAATATCGGATTCACATGAATGAGACAGATGCAAGGTCACAGTGACCTTGACCTTTGACTATCAAATTGTAATCAGTTTATTGCTGAGTCAAAGTGGACATTTGTGCCAAATTTGAAGAAACTCCCTAAAGGTGTTCTTGAGATGTCGCATTCATGATAGAGTTGGATGCAAGGTCACAGTGACCTTTGACCACCAAAATCTAGGGTCTCTCTGTGAAAGCTACTGGGACTCCACCATCCCTTTTCCCACCTGAGCTTGTTCTTGAGGCTGGTGACTTCACGGTTCATGGCGTCTGCCGACTCTGTGGCGTCCTCCAGCTCCCTCTGCAGTTTCCTTCGGTTGGCGTTGGCTCTCTGAGCCTCCTCCTCAGCCTCCTCCAGCTGACGCTTCAGCTGCTTCATACGAGAGTTCAACTTGTCGGACTGCGATTTGACAAAAACAAAGTTTGATTAGACAAAAAGGTTCTGATGTGTGTTCACACAGATGTAGGCGACCATGACAGGACAGTTATCGGCTTGACATCAGTGACGGAGAACCTCTGACCTGGTCCTTGTACTGCTCTGTGTTGCGTCTCTCGTCGTCCACCTGCAGGATGACTTCCTTCAGTTTCTTCTCCGTGCGTCTCACAAGCTTGGTGGCAGCCTGCCTCTCCCTGAGACAGATTAAACACACAGTGTCACAGACTGTAGGCTGACCTGCTGACTGAGGAAGTGTTAAGCATTTCCTCATCAGCGGTGACACACATGGAAGTCTGCGGCTCGTTTATCGTCCACAGAACGAGGCTGCACGCCGTCATTTTCAGAAAAATTAAACAGGCTGCAGTGAGAGTCTCTCTCCATGGGATATTTTAAAAATGTGTCCCTTCAACAGTATATATTATGCAACATAAATGCCACGGCGGAGGCTCTCACCTGGTCTCCATGTCCAGCTGTTCCTCCAGCTGAGCGATCTTCGCCTCCAGGGCAGCCATGTTGGCCTTGTACTTGGACTTGACAGTTCCCTCCAGCTCCTGCAGCTTCAGTTTCAGCTCCTTGTTCTGACGCTCCAGCTGGCTCCGGGCGCCCTCCACGCGCTGACAGGTGCTGCGCTCTGCGGCCAGCTCCACATTCATCTGGTCATTCTGGAACAAACAGTTTGACAAGGAAGCTTCAATACAGATGATCGATAAGGTGAGTCAACATTTATTAACTTATAATCCAACCGTTTTCATCGACACTATAATGAGCTGCTGTATCTGTGTCCACAGACCTGCAGCATTGATTTCTTCAGCCTGTCGTTGGTCAGCTCAGTGTTGCACTGCTCCTCCTCCAGCTCCTCCTCCAGCTGAGCGATACGAGCCTCCAGCCGTCTCTTCTCCTCTGCAACCTGAGCACTGAGGACACAGAATACAAATGTGGTCATCAACAGGTGATAACACAACTGACAGCTCTGCCATTTCACTGGAGTTCGACAGGTGTCTTACTTCTTGTTGGCCTGGTTGTTGATCTCATCCTGCAGCTCGTCTCTCTCCTGCTGGGCCTGTCTCTTCACCCGCTCTGCAGCTGCCAGCTCCTGAACACGCATGAATGAGAACAGAGCGATCAGTGTGAAACAGAAGCAGGGGGATAGAACAGGAAGTTAACGTAGAGATGAGGTGTGCGTGCCGACCTCCTGCATCTGGATCATGTCAGCCTCCATGCCCTTCAGCTTCTTCTCCGTCTCCTTGCTCTGAGCCAGGATCTCCTCTCTGGACATGCGAGTATCATCCAGCTCCCGGATGAGATCCTTCATCTGGGCCTGCGGAGTCACAGCAGTCAGTCAAACTGGGAACAAGCTGCACTGTGACATTTAAACACATTACAGATTTTTCTCTGTTGCATTGAAGACATTTCAACGAGTGACTCACCTGGAGTTTCTTCAGCTGCTTCAGGGCCTCGTCGCGGTTCTTGTTGGCCATGTCGATGCCGGCCTCCAGCTCCTTCAGATCCAGCTCCAGCTTCTTGCGTGCGGCCACGGCTCCAGAGCGCTGCTTCCTCTCATCCTCCAGCTCCATCTCCATCTCCCGCACCTGATAGACGCACATTTGATTTCAGCCACAATCAGGAGACTGCACCTGCATGCTTACACCCTAAGCAGTGTTAATACAGAACTAAAGTCAAACCACATTTAACTGAAATGATCTGGTTCAGTCCCGTCTGTACCTGTTTGATCAGTGACCTCTTCTTCTCCTCGCCCATCTCGTCACGTCCTGCCAGGTCTCTCTCATACTGGGCCTTCATGGCCTGCATGTTAACCTCCAGGCGCAGCTTGGCGTCCTCTGTGGCCTGCAGCTCGTCCTCCAGCTCCTCCAGCTGAGTCCTCATCTCCTCCAGCTGCTGATCCATCGCACGTTTGGACTTCTCCAGCTCGTGGACCTGCAGGACAGGGAGGAGGATTTGTGATGACGGCACAAACAGACCACACAGACACAAGTGCACCTTAGAAAAACACGTCCTCCAGACTTACGCTCTTGCCAACATCGTCCTTTGAGGAAACCAGGTCTTCCATCTCTGCACGCAGCAGTTTGTTGTTGCGGTCCACTTCGTCCTTGATGTCCATCAGAGACTCCAGCTCACGGGTCAGATTTAGAGCCCGGGTCTCCTTCTCACGGGCCTCGGCTTCAGCTCGGTCACGCTCCTCTGCATAGCGGGCAGAGATGTTCTTCTCCTCTGCCAGCATCTAGACAAAGACAGGTCGACAGTGTCAAATCTTCATCCTAACAAGTCTGTAAAGATTTAAGAAGTTTTTTATTCGTCTCACTGTCTCACCTGGTCAAACTTCTTCTGCTTCTTCTCCAGGTTGGACACAATCTGTCGCAGGTGGTCCTGGTCGACCAGCAGATCGTCCAACTCCTGCTGGAGACGTGTCTTGGTTTTGTCCAGCTTCTCAAAGGCAGCGCACTTCTCCTCCAGGCGCTGGCTTGATGCCTCCAGGTCCCTCTGAAGCCTCTTCTTGCCCTCCTCAGCACTCTCCAGACAACCTGCATCCTGCTCCACCTTCTTCTTCATTTCCATAAGCTATGAGGACAGACATGGCGTCACTCAAACATTCAGTGCTTCATAACACATCCCAGGTAGTTCAGATGATGTGTCAACAGTCTGAGGGACACGTTCATGTGTTTCTTCTTACCTGTGCCTGAACGGTTTGCAGCTGCCTCTCAATATTCCTCTTGGCTTCTTCTTCTTCCTCCAGCTGTTCTCGCAGGCTGTTCTGTTCATCCTCCATCTGCCGCAGACGTGTGCTGTGTGACAGTTTCTGACGCGTCTCTTCTTGGAGCAGTTCCTGTAGTAAACACGGACACGTAAAGGTGAATTATATGCAGCAATCTGATAACTTAATATTATCTAAAGGTTTTTCCTAATCGATCATCTGACACAGCCTGGGTTGCTCCAACAAGGATCTGAGATTATTTATGATTAGAGTTTTGTCAAACTAGGTTTAAAATTTGTAAATCCAGATTCACTGTTGATTTGATCAAGGTGTGTGTGAATACTGGGGCAGAAAAGTGGAGCACATTTTAATTTAATTCTATACTGTTTAATATTAAGCTTATTGATAAAACATTAATAAGGCGTAGGCTTTGATACGTATTCACTTCCTCCTACTCCTTTTCCATCATGAAATACTTGTGTCTTTTTACTGAATTTGTCTGCTGGCTTTTCTGGTTTTGTTTTCTCACGTACATTTTTAATTTTTATTTATTTTGCATGTTTCAAAATAAACTCTGAATCTACCTGAACATCTTGCAGCTGGGACTCCACAGCTGAGCAGTCTTTTGTAGCCTTGATGGACTTTCCCTCCACCTCACACAGCACGGCGCTAAGGTTATCCAGCTCAGCCTGTGGACCAAAGACAACAAATTAACCACCGAACAGAAACAACACATCATCGACTCAGTGTTCAGTTTGTATGGACACAGAAAAGTCTGTAAATGTAATCACACACTCAACACACAGGTCATTTGCAGCAAACCCAGACAGTGATTGTTAAAAGAGTCGTACCTGTGTTTTAGCCAGTTTCTCGGCCAGCTCCAGCCTCTGGCGATCGCTCTCTGTATGTTTGAGCAGCAGCTCCTGGACCTGGGCCTCAGCCTTCTTCCTGCGATGCTCGGAATCTCCTTTGCCCTGCATCAGTGTCTGCAGCTCAATGGTGAGCTCGTTCCTCTCCGACTCCAGAGCCTGCTTGGCCTTCTCCATGGACACTTTGTTCTGCAAGGAAGGCAGATTTTCAGTCAATCATTTTCATTACTTTAATAAAAATAAAACAGTGTTTCCCACAGAAACACATTCTATGTGTGGCAGCAGCTGACAGTGACACAACCTCTGGCGAAGCATTAATGGTTTCTGCAGTCAAAAAACAATATGCATTGAGGAGAAATAGCAGCAGGTGAATACAAGGCTCTAACCCTCTTAGCCTGCTCCAGCTGCTCATTGAGCTCATCAAAGGCCTGGTTGTGTTTCTGTCTCATCTCAGTCAGCTGATGTTCATGGAGTTTGGCCTCGTCATCCAGGGTCTTCTTTAGATGTGCCACCTCTGTCTCACGCTTGGTCCTGAGAATGGAGAGCAGAGGTTAATCTCTTATGTCACGATGTACAACAGACTCAAACCTCAGTGCGTCACACTGCATCACTTGAACTGTTTTAGTATCTCTACCTGAGCTCCTGCTGGGCGGCGGTGGAGTCCAGAGTGTCCTCTAGCTCAGTCTTGAGGGCCTCCAGCTCTTCTCCCAGGTCCCTGCGGTGTTTCTCTGCCTTGGCGCGGGCCTGCCTCTCCAGCTCCAAATCCTCCTGCAGCTCAGAGAGCTGAGCCTCCATCTCACGGATCTTTTTCTGGGCCAGGTTCTTCTGCGCTGCCTCTTCCTCGATCCTTGAGGGAGGAACGGGTCAGCAAAAATGAGTAAATGGAGCAGGAGGGTGGGGAGTCTTTCATTTGATTACAAGAGCCTGTAATACCACTGCTGACACATGAACTGAAGGGTAACAATGGAAAATAATGTCCCATACAGACCTGGCCAGAGCTGCCTGGAGCTCTTCCTCCTTCTTGGCTAGCTGGGCACGGAGCTCAGCAATCTGGGCCTGCAGCTCAGCAATTTGGTCTTGTATCTCGTTGAAGTCACCATCCAGCTTGCGCCGGTTCTTTTCCAGCTCCTGGCGCTGCTTCTCCTCCCTGCGCAGGCGGTCTGACAGGAAAAAAAACAAACACAAGATCAAAGGGAGAAAAAAACAATGCTTAAAGTTGGAAACTTGTAATATCACCTTGTTCTGTTTAGGACCAGTTTAGGTAAGTGACTGTTTGCCCATCATGTTCTCTTCATACCTTCCAGGTCTGTGATCATGGCCTCGTGCTTGGTCTTGAGTTTCTGCAGGCTCTTGGACTTCTCCTCCTCCTCGGCCAGGTTGGTGGTGAACTCAGAGATCCTCTCCTCCAGCAGCTTCTTCTCCTGTGTTCACAAACAGGGTAAATGATCAGAGATGGTGCACTTTAATGTTTTTTGTGAGGCCCATTAAACGGCTGTCACTGAGTGTGAGTCAGCGAGTTATGAAGTGACGCCATTGGTCGGAGTGAGTGATGATGTTTCCGTTAAGAGTGCTGCAGTAATGAGTCCTAAAACCCGGATTTAGTATTTTATGTTTCCTGATTCCATCGTGTTGAAGTCAAAGGGTTTCTTGAATGGGTTTAAGACTCTTTCACGTTTTGTTCTACAACATGAAACGTCAGTAAATACCCCAGTTGTTAATTTTGACGCTTTTGACTTAAAAAACACAGTTGCCAACAAGTGGCTAAATTAGACTACAGAACATCACCACGCTGACCACGGCTTGACCATGGCTTGACCACGTGGTGTAGTTCGTTAGCTTTTTACTTCTGGTGAGAGCATTTGCACTTCAAAAATCTCAACGATGGTCTTAATTTGCAAATATTTTCTTGCTAAACAAAACGTCCCACAGAGCTTACTTTCTGCAATAACCCAAAATCCACTGGAAAAATCATGTTGAGTTTTTGTCGAGGGAACTAGGGCGATGATAACTTCCGTGTTGGCAGACAAATCATCCCTGCAGCACCCTATTGGCCGTTGCGCTTTTGAAAGGAACAGGCACTGACCATCTTGTATTACTCGCAGCCTTGAGAGCACTCCTCGCTTTCACGCTGCTCTTCAGTACAAGCAGCTGCGTACATGGAGGAATTTACAGCTCAAAGCAACTCAATACGATATCTTCTCTGGCTGTTGTGTGATATATTTAGTTTCAGCAAAATATGTTGCACATTCCCGGTCCGTTGTTAGTGCAGTTAGCTTTTCTACTACATCACGTGAATGTCTCCGTCACACTGAACCCCGTTCAAACTTTAAAACTCGGCCCGACACAGGTGAGGCTCAGTGTGTTTGTCAATTTGCTTACACCAAAAAGAATGACAAGTACACACTACTCCAATCGACCAATCACAGCGTGCTTTTCATTCTAACCTTGTTTAGTTTGTTGTTCTGGTCGTCTAGAACCATGACATCATCCTCTATCTTCTTCATCTTGGCCTCCATGGTGACCTTCTCCAGCTGGAGCTTCTGTCTGGCTGCCTCCTCCTCATCCAGCTGCTGCTCCAGGTCCTGTGTGCAGATAACAACAGAAGGGTTGGGCAAGTAAATCAAACACTATATATTCTATAAAGTGTTTATATGTTTGAATTAGTGGGTGTATAGATGTGAACTTACAGATATATTTTGCTGCATCTTCTTTTTCTCAGAAATGAGGTGAGAGGCTCGCTCTTCCTCCTCCTCCACGCGGGCCTCCAGGTCGTGGAGGATCTCCTCCAGCTCCTGCTTCCTGGCAGCCAGACGGGCTCTCATCTCCTCAGCCTCAGCACAGAGCTCTGTTTCTGCCTGAAGCTGCTCCTGCAGGGCAGTCCTCTCAGCGCACAGCTGCAAGCATGCAAAAAGATTACACAGTTAACTTAAATCCAGGGTAAACAGCACTTAGACTCAAACAAAGCATCCTCCATCATCCATCAGTGAATATGATGTGGAAGGGCAGGATGTTTGATCTACATTTCACACCAAATTTCCTGACCTGGAGAAGAAAATAACTTGACACAGACTGTGGTTTGTTTCAGTTTACCTGACGCTGTGATTCCTCCATCTCCCGGAGCTGCTGCTCAGCATACAGATGCTTCTCCTTCACCTTGTTCAGCTCTTCATCCTTGGCCTGCATCTCCTCCTCCTGCCTGCTGACCTGCAGAAGTGGCTTCACCTGAGGACGACATGGAAGAAATAACGGGAGTTAAAAAACTGCATGTTGGTATTTCCTTTTATTAGATACAAATTTTATGACTTTCAAGACCTTTCTAATACATAAGAAGGTAGTTTATTC
This sequence comes from Epinephelus moara, assembly GCF_006386435.1. NCBI lineage: Eukaryota > Metazoa > Chordata > Actinopteri > Perciformes > Serranidae > Epinephelus > Epinephelus moara. The sequence goes on along the minus strand of NC_065523.1, from coordinate 35,293,604 downwards.
ATCTCTCATTATCTCTCAGCTTAGATGTTGCGAGTGAGTTTTATGCTCACCTTTGTGAAGAGTCTCCACCACTGCCAGTTCCTGAGTTTAAGGTAAGCAGCACAGTTCCTCTGGATCACCTTCATGGCAGTCAGCTGCTGCTGTCTCTTGGCAAAAGCTCTACAAGGCAGTAACAGACACAGATACACAGAGTTATATTAGGGTGCAGTTCAGTGCAACAAACTTAAAGACAAATCATCAGGTTGTCTACAGGTATCAGACACTTAAATTCACTTTTCACGATCATTTCAACCAAATTTAACAAAAATCTATGGACAAATAATCTTTGTTTTTTAAAGTAACTCTTGTTTTATTTAGGAATATAGTTATTAGAGTGAGTTAGGTTGATCTACATTGTGCCAACAATCTTAAGAGCATGTTAAGATTCGTAACATCAGAAATGGGACCTTTGACGCAGAAGAGCTTGACTCATTTTGCCAAAAAAATAAATAAAATTATGAAAAAAAGTAGAGTTAGATCAATTTTTTGTGGCAGTTAAAACTTCACAGGGCTCAACAATAAGGACTGCCCGATTGCCCGGGGCAAGTAAAACTCACGGTCGGGCATGTAAATTAACAACTCACCTGCCCGATTGGGCAAGTTGCTAAAAATAATAAAAGTTAATAACTAACTGATAAAATAAATGTATTTTAAAACGTGCTCTTCTGCTCTGATGCAGCGGTCTCTCTGCCTGAAGTCCCAGGCACAGCTGTGTAACAATGTCCTGCCCACAGCCCCCATTGATATTATT
>NC_065523.1:35230131-35292108 GCF_006386435.1 Epinephelus moara | reverse complement strand
AATTAATAAATACAGTGTGAATAAAGATTACATAACATAAAAATAACTGCAGTCTTTGTTATTTGATAGCCGCTTAAATTAAACAATTTTTATAGGGCAAGTAAAAACTGACTTCGGGCAAGTAGATCTCTGACCAACTTGCCCGACCGGGCAAGTGAAAAAAAACCCTTAGCGTTGAACCCTGCTTCACATTCAAATTTTAGACTATTTGATGACGTTTAAGGCCTAAAATTTATAAATTTGAACTCAAAGGTCCAGTGTGTAGGATTTCGAGAGATATATTGGCAGAAATGGAATATAATATAACAAGTATGTTTTCTTTAGTGCACAGGATGCGTCTCTTCATACTTGCGGGCCACGTAGCCTCGGCACCAGGCCTGGAAACTGATGATGATGTCGGTGATCTTCATGTCCCTCTCCTCCTCAAGGTGAGCCAGGACTCCTGCTCTGAAGAAAACTTTACTCTGGCCGATCCGGTACAGGTTGGGATCCAGCTCCAGGCTTTGGATCTGACATGAGAGGAGACGCGGTGATCAGTCACCCTGCAGACGGACATGTTCACGTGGAGCTTGCATAGAATATTGTAGAGCGCTTACCATGCGCACGCAGGCCTGCTTTCCATCCATGAAGCCCTTGGGGATGGCGTTGGGAGTGAGGATCTCGTACCTTAAAGAGAGGAGCAGATGGCAGGATTTTAATTTCTCTTACACACACCTGCTAGAGAACCAGACAAACTGTCATCGTGTTTTAACTCTGTTACCTCTGTCTGAACTCCTGGAAAACGATGCGGTTAGGGAAGCCCTGTCTGCAGATACGGATCCCCTCCAGCACACCATTACACCTCAGCTGGTCCAGAACCAGGTGGGGGTCCAGTTTACCAGCCTGGGGAAGGGGAACATTTGCTGATGAGTAGTGTGGCAAAGCAGAGACAGCACTTTACGCACTTTTTGACCAAAAGGTTCCAGGAGGAGCTGAACTCAGGAACTAAACCAGGATCTTCTTTGTCCTTTTAGCACCTTCCTGTTTGCACTACATCTTAAAAACTCTTATAGATATAGCTGCATTTGAAACGCAATTTTAGCACAAGAGGAAACACAGAATGACTCTGTTCTGTTTTTACCATTGTGTGAATAAGTAATGAAAAATAGAAATGCACAGGTGGAAACAGAGACTCGGAAATGCCTCTCTAAGAAGTAGACGATCTGCCGAGTGTTTGATAAGCCACATTCGACCCAAAGTACCCAGGACTTTTAGTCCCAGGGACAACTTTTCAAGGATCTAAAAGGTTCCTTTGGCCCATTATTAGTTGTGTTTCCACCACAGTCTAAAGACCCGTGAAGATTAGGGCAAATTACTCTGGTGACGGGATGAAGGCTGAGGGTGGTCACAGGAATGAACACCTTGTGTCGCACTGGGATGTGATTTAACACTGCAAGTTGGATTAATGAATGAAACGCAGAGGAAGAAAATGAAACTAAGAACATCTGTCTCCACAGTAAAGCACAGACTATCAGAAAATACGTTTTTATTTCTCTCATTCTCGGCTCTTAAAAAGTAAAAACAAACATTTTTAAAAAAATTTGTGATACAATAATTCATGCATGACAGAGCAAGAGTTCTTTCTTGTTTTATGAATGAAGCAGTGCACAACTTAAAGCAGCAGCACTGTGTGTTTTTGACCAGTCATCTCTGCAAACACCACCCCCAAAATTCCTGTACTTTCAGAAGGTACTATCCCCTGATTCAGAGACTTAGTAAAAAAAAACTCCCTGAAATTTAATTTAGACCCTGCTCTCTGCGGTTGCAACACAATGAGTCCCTCAAAAGGTTCTTAGTTCCTGGGGAAAGTTCCTGCAGTCATAAACGGACTGTGGTTATTTATTTATTTATTTTAGAACATAACCGCCACCAAACTCTCAGCAGGTGAGAACTGGCTCCAAACTGTCCGATCCATGAGAACATCTATGGCTGTACAGAAGTTGTAGCGGTCTTGGAGTCTGTGTTTCACCCATCTGCGCATAGGATCAACAACAGGCAGCTGTTTTTGTTTGTTTGTTTTTAAAAACACCTGGAACTATTGTGCAAGAACTAAAGTTAGTCCCTGTTCCTTCGGCTGAAATTTAGGTCTTGTTCCTGAGTTCTTTAAAAGGTTTTTGGTCCTCTGTTTTTTATTCACGTGATTGCTTGGTTTTATCTCACAGTAGCTGCATTTGCTTTAATTTGCCGGTTTGTATTTATTCGCTCATTTAATTTTATTGTACAGCACTTTGAGAAACACCCACTGTATGAAAAGTGCTATATAAATAAAGATTTTAATGATAGCATTATTATAAAAACTGATGCCAGTTTTTCTCTGGTACCTTCTTCTCGTGGTTGGGGATGATGCAGCGAACAAAGTTGGGGTTTGTGTTCCTCAGAGTGGCCATGAGCTTGGACAGCTGCTCTTTGTACAGCTGGCCCACTGTGCGGAACATGCCCTTGCGGGTCTTAAAGGCACCGGGCATTTCGGACATACCAGACACCTTATCAAGGCCCACGATGCGGTCCACTGAGAGAAGAAACAGAGGAGAGACAAAGAGAGATAATATGTGAGAAGCCAGCAGATTTTAGTTTAATAAATTTAAATACTTAACCAGGCAAACTCAAACAAAATGCATGTCAGGAAGAATGAACATGACCATCGTCTCTCCACTTCCTCTTGGTAATCAAACACCAGGAGAGAGAAGAGGCGGTTCAAAATACCAGGACCAGTGAAAACACCACACAAACACTGAGTGAATGCTGAGGGAAACAGGAATCAGGAGGAGGATGACAGAGGAGTCACAGAAAGCCGGTGAAGCGTGGAGAGATTACACACCATCACGAACATCAGTGCAGTGAGTGGGAGGAGCTGGTCAGCTGTTAACGCTGCCAGTTCAGTCCTCAGAGTGGAAACTACGTGTGATGGTCCAGTTGAATGTGTGTGTGTGGGTGTGTGTGTGAGGAAGGTGACAAACGTTGGTGGTTGCAGTGTATTCTTGTGGCGATAAAACAAAACAACCAAACCAAACCCATGCAGTATACCCATTGCTGCAGTACCCATGATCAACACCAGGAGTCCCCAAACAACACTATTACACAGAGGGAGAGAAGGAGAGTTCAATGACAGAGCAACAAGTGGTGAGATGACCAGCTCACACGGCTGGTTCAAGACAGAGAAACAACTCACAACATCTTTTTGAAGGTTTAAACCCAAAACACAAACAACAAGTTTGAACAGTTAGGAGAGATGGACGGATGGCAGAGAGGATTCATGGTGGAAATAAGTATATTTAACCCATTTGTGCCTTGGGTGGGAGTGTTCTTTGTGCCTGCCTGAGCACAAATCTGGCGAAAATTTCAAAATCGGTGGAACCGTTAAGCTGAAAAGTTTAAGAAGTGAGAATGGCTCCTCTAGTGAGTGTTTTCACCTGCTGTATGACTAATAATAGTTCTTTTACCAACTCTTATTTATATGGAATATATAAGTAGGCTCCCCTCGCATGCGTGCACTTTACATAATAAAAATTCCTACCTTTTATTTGCTTATTTTAGGGCATTTTCTACAGTTTTACGAAGAAAAACGTCATGCCATGTGCCCAAATACTAAACATAGTGTGATTATGAAAATGGCTGCACCTCAGAAACTATAAAGAGGCACAATCAAGTGTTTGGTATCTACAAGGGCTGCCACCTGAAAGTCATAGATTGGAATAATCACTCGGAGACCCCTCAGTCGTCAGAGATTCTTCATGTCAAGCACTCGTTTGTTTTTTGTTGTTTTTTTATGTGAGTCGATATGCAGTGTACTTCTGGGGATGTTTCAGTCCCCAGACGTAGCTGCAGAATCAGCGCTCCTCACTCCCACGCTGCTCTCTGCTACAGGCAGCTGCAGACTCAGACCCAGGGTGAGTCTGATGCTGTGTTCACAGAAACAGGCTACATGGCGATTTCAATGGAGGGTGGTAACATAAAGCTATGCCTGACACTTTTCCCTGCGGACTGCCATGACGCTCTACAATGACGCTCCAATGCTCCAATGACGCAGTGAAGCTTCAACCAATTGTCTGTTTTTGTTTCAAGCTGTGGTGCTGTGTTGTTAAGCTTAGTTAGCTGATACTATGCTAGCTTTATGTGCTTTGCTGCGAACACTGGGATGCATTAGAGTGCTGCAGGGGAGCTGTTTTTTATGCAGACTGAAGCGGAAGTTAGCGCTGCCCTGGTGCGCTCGTCTAAAAGCCTAGAGGATTTTTCCATTTGATTTCAGATTGTTAAATTTAATAAGCTCTGTGGCAAACAAATGTTCATGATACTTAGCTTTTGTTCACAAATAAACAATTTTTATGATTTTTGAAGCATAAATGCAATCACCAGAAGTAAAGAGCTAACGTTTGGCTATAAAAGAGCTACACTACGGTCACATGACTTCAACGCTGCCTCCACAACGTGGCTGTGAAGCCATGGTTGGTGTGATGACGCTCTGCAGATCATTTAGCCATTTGGCAACTTGTTAGCAACTGCCTTTTTTAAAGACACATAAAAGCTTCTAGAGTGGGGGATTTAGTGATGTATCTTATGTCGTAGAACAAAACGTGAAAGTCTCTTAAGCTTGTGTTAACCACAGACCGTATTTCAGGCATCTAACCAAAAACCCATTCAAGACTTGAAGAAAAGGGAACCAGAAGTGCAACATGCTAACTCATTTCCTGATTTTAGGACTCATTCCTGCCACAATCTGTGAGGTAATGTGATGAAAGATGATGTTGAAATTAGTGTCGGACACTGACAGTGATTTTTTTTACCAAATACAAACTTCAGATAACGCTCACTCGACACACACAAGCCTGTGACAACGTAACTACGTTAACAAGCACTTGAGCAACACTTTAACTGCGTCTTGACGATAATGCGGCAGGTCACACTGTTGCTCGTAGTGTGAACACAACGTTTGAGACGGAGGCAGCTGCTCGGAAGAAGAGAGGCTTTGCCTGGTCAGACTCACAGATTACATTATCGTCTGCCTTCTGCTTAGAGGTGGTGAATTTACAGCTCACAGCAACTTAATACGATACAGAGTCCGGCTGCGTCGACACAAAATGTTGCACATTTCTGATCTGTCGTTTGCATAGTTTGAATGCATTGGCTCGGAGGACTAACTCTGAACGTCGCTGTCACCCTGAATGTCCCGTTTGTCCTCATTTTTTAAAGCAAATGTTGTGGCATTTTCTCTCATCAGAGTGAATTAAGTTTTTGGGCACACATGGGTTAAACAGACAGCAGGAGTGAGAGGGAAAGACTGCATAAATGAAAAAGAAACCTCGTCACCTGAGTCTGAGTGTAGAATAGGAAAACGCTGATAAAAATAGGCTCTCTGACAATTCTGTACCTCTGAGACCCAGTGAAAGAAAAAAATGACAGACGAAATGGGGCCGTACAGAGGAAGAAATGGATGGAAACAACACGTGGGATTTGAGAAGGTAAAAACAAAGGTCCACACACCAGACAGTAAAAGAGAAAGAAACACTATGAAATGCAAAACAAGAACATCAAATATATTCCCAACATCAAGCACCGCTCCCACAGAGGCAGTGATTCCTGGGTTACAGCAACAAGTCAACATCTGCCTTGACTCACCGTCTTTCCACAGCTCAGAGACAAACTTGTCAGTGGACTGGTTGAGCAGTGACGCCACGTTGTCATTCAGGGGGTCCATGTTCTTCATCAGCCACTCGTCGGCCTTGTAGTCCACCTGAGGAGACACATCAGGCATTATGACTCAGTTTCTAAATAACATATATAACAACCATATTTGCTGAAACTGTCACTCTAACCACACAGTATTACATGAGACAGATAATCTGTGAAAATATCCTGTTCCTCTGACCTTGCCAGCATAATGGATGATACAGAAGTCGGCTTCATCCTTCAGTTTCTTGGGCTTAAAGAACTTGGGGTGTGTACCCTGCTCCTGGAGCACCTTCTCCACAAAGCTCTTGTCTGTGGCTTTAGGGAACCAACACTCCTCATCCAGCAGAGCGAGGATACCAGGGGGGCTGGCCTGCACACGCAAGGGAGAGAGCACATCTTAAGACATGAAATAGAGAGCTACTGAAGTAGAGTGGAAGAAACAAGACTTCATGCTGGGTCACATGTAGAAATGAGAGCTTGACAGGTGAGTAAGATCAAACTCACGGGTTTCTCAATGAGCTCGATGCAGGGCTGCAGGTCGAGGCCGAAGTCGATGAAGCTCCACTCGATGCCCTCCCTCTGGTACTCCTCCTGCTCCAGGATGAACATGGTGTGGTTGAAGAGCTGCTGCAGCTTCTCGTTGGTGTAGTTGATACACAGCTGCTCGAATGAGTTCAGCTGGGGGACACAAGAGAGAGACGGTTAGGAACAAATAAAAACAAGGTTACATATTTGCACACACAGAAAGATTATCCACTGTTATGTCATGTACAGTTGCCTCAATTATTTACCTCAAAGATCTCAAAGCCAGCGATATCTAGGATGCCGATGAAGGAGGCTCCCTGTCTCTTGGTCTTGTCCAGGGCTTTGTTGATCCTCATGACGAGCCAGCGGAACATCCTCTCGTATGTGGCCTTGGCCAGGGCCTCCACAGCAAACTCTGCCTGCTCCTGGGTCTGAGCCTTCTGGACGTAGTCTCTGCCCACCTTGATCCTGGGTGACAGGATGGCCCTGGTGAAGTCTGTGACATTCATGCCCATGAGGTGGCACACCTTCTGGGCAGCTGTCGCAGAGGAAATGGGAGAGAAGCTCATTAGCATTAGCATTACCACAGCTAACCATAGCTGTAAATGCACTGTGGTACCCAAACTAGCATTAGGTTTAGCTCCACCCTCTCATCCTAACATGGTCATTTTGGCTCCAAAAAAACAAAATGGTGACTACCAAAATGCCAAACTGGAGGCTTCAAAACTGGAGTCCCCAAACCAATGGGAGATGTAATGATGGCTACATACATTATTTATATACATGCTATGCTTATTTCAGGCCAAGATCAGACTTACCGGTGTTGTCGGGCATGGAGGCCTGGTCTGTGTGGCGCTCCTTCTTGAAGGACATGTTCCCAAGCTGCAGCACAGAGGCCACCACCTTCAACATGCCTGCATGAAAAGAAGCATAAACGTGGTTTTATGTTGCACTGATACTAGTCGCTAAACATAAGCAAAGTCCCAGTCAAAGAATACGAGAGGGGAAAAAAAAGGTGTTTTAAAAGTGATTTGCCGTCTGCCTTACCGATCTGCTCGTCCTCTGGGATGCTCATGATCCTGAAGGCCTCCATGGTCTCTGAGAACAGGTCCTTGTCCTGCTGCCCAGGAATTGTCACGTTCCCGTTGGAGAGGAAACGGTAGTTGTTGTAATTTTCAAGGAGCAGTTCATCTGAGAGCAAAGGTGGGTCGCAGTGAGATACATGGCAAAAGACAAGTTTAAAATCTTTACAGTAAGGACCTTTTAAAAACCCTTTGGCAGCCACAGTTTTTGCTCTAGGAGGCAGAAATTTTGCATTTGGCTAAAAGCAGGGGTGACAACGGGAGGGACCTGTTGCAAAAAGTCCCGTAACTTCCAAATGAATTCACAGACTAGCCCAAGATTTTGTGGAAAGATTGGTGATGAGCAAAAGAACAGCTGATTACCTGTTCATGCCAACTGGGAAAAACGGGAACTGGTAGATGCATGCGTGCACGAGGTTGCGGCTATCGCAAATTTGTGCTTAATATTTTAATCATTAGAATGCAAACAAAGGATTCAGTCAAGACACAGGACCACACTTGGCATTTACACGACAATTTCAGAGTGGTGATTCCAGGGACTTTGGAATCGAACAGACTCCTATCCCAGTGAGTAACATTAAGATTATGTCTGTTAACCCGCCCTCACATTACAAGATCATTTGGACAGATAATCTGTTCACAGCAGCCTTGAATCGGGAACACCTGCATGATTGACGTTAGGGGCGAATCAGACCCAAAATGTGCCAAGTTATCCGCTTGCGTGGAGCCAGCATGACTCTTTTTTTAAGATTATTTTTATGGCTTTTTGTGACCTTAATGACAGGAAAGTTTTTGAAGCCTGAAAGGGAAAGAGAGAGTGGGGACGACATGCAGGAAAGGAATCAAATCCGAGGCCACTGTGACAAGGACACTGCCTTTGTACACGGGGTGCCCGCCCTACCTATTGAGCTACTGGGCGCCCCGCCAGCATAAGTCCTCAGAATAAAACCCAAATAGTCATTATCACTCTGCAAACCCTTGAGATTAAAAAGAGTTTCATAAAATGCTTCTTACTGCGCAGTTTATCTCCAGCCCCTGTGAGCATGTAGTAGAAGATGTGGAAGGTCCTCTCATCTTTGGCCTGGCGAATGGCACGGGATTTCTCCAACAGGTCTAGTGATGAATCTGTCAAGGACAAGTTTTCTGATACTACCAGCCAAATCAGTTGTGTGTTGTAGTGAGACATTTAAAATCCTGCAGTGATCAAGAAAAAGAACAAGTGCAACAATGACTTCAAGTCTTAAAGAGCAGCAATGACAAATCAAGGATACAAGTTTCAATATTGGCACCGACGATGTAACCATTGACATCAAAGTTGATCCTGATGAATTTTCCCTGAAGGAGACAAAGACACAAACATTTAACAAAGACATGTGGAAGAGTCCAGCTGGAAAATGAATCAGAGGATGCAGCATTAAGTCTTACAAATCGGGAGGAGTTGTCGTTTTTGACCGTCTTGGCGTTTCCAAAGGCCTCTAGGATGGGGTTAGCCTGCAGCAGCTGCTTCTCCAGCTCCCCCTGGTGGACATTAAGAGAACAGCAAGGCAAAATATATATCACACGTTCCAACTTCCTGCGAACACAATAAGTAAATCAGAAAAATTCTCAGCAATGATTCAGATCTAACAAGACATGAGAACCACTTACTGTGATCTGTTATTCATTTACGAGAATGTTTCATCACCACACAAAAAAAACAAAAAACTGATTACTTTGCTTCTTTTTAATCAAATATGCTGACACTGTGTTTATTTACCCATGATGTACTTACGTCTGGGGAGGAGGGAGAACATGGAGTGTACAAAACATTCAAACAACAAGTGATAAAAGGAGGGACACCATATACACACCCATCAGCAACACACACAAACACACAAAGCATTTCCCCCACACATAATGTCATGTTAGTGCCCAAATATGCAAACACCCAGAGACCCTGTGACCCTCATCAGTAACCCGTCACCTGTTTCCCAGAGCGTAGTAATCCAGTGAACCCAAAGCAAAACACAAACAAACACACACACTTGCTTCAATTTAACTTGAAGTTTCTTCCTTTAAGCTGCACTGACTTGTTTTTCGTTATTGAGGCTTTGTCTGCACATACGAGTGTATTTGAAAGTGTTTGCACATTGACCTTTCGTATGCAAGATAGTTTATAAAACTCCAACCAGGGTGAAGAAACTCTGTTTTCAGTGTTGCAGTGTAGACAAGGGAATCTGAGGTCTTGGCTTGTAACATAAGAGTATGCGCACAGAAACAGATGCTACAATTCTTTTTTTGTGCGTCTCGCTGTATCATTCCATGTCCTTTGTCTGAATTCGGAGGGTTTTGCTGGTCCCTGAACGCAGCGCAAGTGGAACTTTTCATTCCTTTTTTTCCCCATCAGCAGCAGTTTATTGAGTTCAAGTTGCGGGGTGGATAATTGAGGGACAAACTGTTTGATTATAAAGACTTTCTTTCGATCAGTTCATGGTTGGATCAATCTGAGCTGATCAGATTAGATCGATGGATTAGAGGAGCAGCTGCTGCAGAGGCGAGTAAGGGAGAACTTTACTCGCCACCACTGGACCACAGTGCGTGCAGTTTCTGTGGGAATGCAGCTCGTTTCATTTAAAGTAGGTTGGAAAAATGACAGACAATACACCGCGTTCCAAATTATTATGCAAATGATATTTTTCTCTGATTTTCNAGTTTAATTGAAAAACAAAAAATTTAATCTTTATGACACTTAAATACAATTTGCATAATAATTTGGAACGTGGTGTACTACAACTATTTAAATTATTTAACGGTTAAGTTTCACTTTCATTGCAACTGGCGCTCTGCTGCTCTGTCCGCACCCACAGTACGCTCTATCTATATGAGGCGGTGGATGCTGATGTTGTGGTAGTACGCTACAAATAAATGAATGTGTGGGGAAACTCTGAACACATAAAGAAAGAATAATTAGACTACCGATGTATGAAGCTGTCAGGTAATGTGTCTCTTTAGTTGATGGTGAATTACTGTGTACAGTCTTTCTCACTTCACTGTAAGCATTGGTTGTTATGTAGCTGCAATTAAAAGGCTATTTCTACTGTTTAATTATAATTCGAGCAAAAGGCAGGCAAAATGAGATTTCTGTTCTCCCAGCTCTATTCTGGTTATGGAAAAAAATGAAAATAAAAAATATTTATCTGGAGTTGTGCAATAAAATGAGTGGAACAAATAAAAAATGAAATGAAATTAATAATAAAGCTGATAACCAGTCACTCAGGTGTAAATTAAACACACACACGCCCAAGCTATTTTTCATGAAAAAGGAAAAAGCACAGTAAAATTCTGAACACGCAGAATAGCGATACAAATGATGAAAAATTCAACCAGACAAATCTACAGAAACATTTATCAGTACAAAAGTTGCTGTCTTTTTTCCAGCAAATGCCCCTCCCTCTTATCCTTCTATTGTCTGGCTGAATTTTTCACAGGAACACAAACGGCTGCCACTGATCTGCAAACAAACTTCCTCCTGACTTCCTATTGGCTGGCAAGACATGCCACCTCTGTCCTTTACACACAGTGACTCCCAAAACAGTGCGCTCCAGCGGACGGGAAAGAGAGGGAGGTTGAGGGATGTGGGCAGGGGTGGGGGAGGAGGAAGAGGAGGAGGAGGTAGGTAATGACAGAAGCAGGTGGGGAGGAAGAGTGAATGGAGGGAGAGAGTTAACTCACATGTGACAGGATCGAGCTGTTCTGTTGATGGGAAGAGAGAAATACAACAACCTCAAAAAAGGGATGATAGATGTGGTTTTCATCAAACCCAACTACGTTGCTTTCAGCGGCATCTATCATACAGTTGGCAGGACAGATAACAGTAGTGCAGGTTCTCCGCTGACGTAATGCTCGACTGTCAGATGGTGGACTAAGTTTTAGCTCTGATGAGAATGTGCAGTAAAATCAGCAAAACCAAATACATGAAGTAAGACCTCTGGTCTATATAACATGTCAGAGCGCCAGATGCCTTTAAAGGGATAGTTTCGATCTTTTAAAGTGGGATGTATGAGGTACTTCTATATCGGTCAGTGTATTACGTACAGCAGATGGCGGTCAACACACCCTCAGTTTGGAGAAGCAGGCAGGGGTATTGCCATAGGAAGCTAAACGTGCTGCTGTGGACGGGGGCAGCAGCAAAACGTATTTTAGACACCCCAAAAAAATTCAATATTGGTTTAAATGTGTGTTATATTTAAAATATTTTCACCAATTTTCCTTTTCCAACGGGAAACTGAAGACTTTGACAAAACTAGCAAAGGCCCTGACACACCAGGGGTTCATTTATTAAACAATCTGTAGGATCCATATTAAAAATAGACATGCGGACAAAAGCCAAAAATGGTGTGGGCCAAAAATATTCGATAATTTCTACAAGCAGGCTTCCACCTTAACATTGCGTCGTCAATTTCCCAACTCCAGAATGTTCGTAAGCATGCAACTTTTGCGTGGGAAATGGTGTACGCCACTTTCAGGCCTCATGTTGTGCGTACGCAATGTTTATAAATGAGACCCCAGGTCAGCCATCGGGCAGTCAGTGAGCGTCTAACGCCCCAGTTTTTGCTGTGTGTCCCGCACTAGTTGGCCCTTGTTGGCTATTTTTCATCAGTTTCAGTATGTTGAATCGGCGTCAAAAACTGCAGAGCCCGTTGGTGAGGGCTATCACTCTGATTTCTAGCTCAGAGGGCGAGAGATCCACAGAAACTTGTTATATTAGGAAGATTATTTTTTCACCATTGAACACTTTGTAATAGTTTGTGTTACTGTCTGCTAAAGCATGGTAGATATCCTTTGTTCTTTCAACACTGGGTTGTGTTGTTAACGTGCTAACCGGCTAACTGGAGTCTTGAATGCTTCCTGTCGGTCTTCTGGTTTCCTTTTTGATTGACGAACACAGACTTTCGTCTCACACAGGCGCAGAATGTACATGTCAGTTGGCCGTTGGCTGTAGTCTTAGTGGTGTGTTCAAGTGCAACTGCTTGGCAGTAACACAAGAGATGCGAGGCGACAACAGTCAGCCTTTATCGCCACTAGTTTTCTGATGACAGTTTCTGGACCTTAATTTTACCTCACAGAAAACAGGAGCTGCTGGTCTAATGCTGCCTCTATCGGTTTGTTTGGTGAATCTGAACTAACCCATAACACCAAAGTCACACAGTAGCACAAACAAACTAGCCTACAGCAGCTCCTGTGTTCTGTGAGGTGAAATTAAGGTTTTTGTCAATGGAGTCTGTCTTTGAAGACAGCGATATAACAGCTTCAGTTCCCTGTCGTATTCGCCCTCTGACAGCTCGGTAAAGCAGTGAAAATAATCTCAATATAGCGTACACTTAAACTGATACTGACTTTTTTTAAGTGGCTAAAATAGGTTTTGCTGCTGACTCGTCTACAGCAGTACATTGCTTAACTTCTGTGGCAGTAACCTCTCCAAACTGGAGGCACCCTGACCACCTTCTGCTCATACACTGACTACACATGAGTACCTCATCCACACTATCCCTTTAAACGTGCACTACTGTTGTTCTGTGCCTGCAGGGCGATTATCTTGATTGCCACCCATTTTCCTTTGATGATAGCTCTTTTCTGTGGCAGCAGTACCACAGCAGAGTTTGTCTACTGCAGAAAATAAGCTGTTTGAATACAACAACGTGACGATGGATTAACAATCAAATGATCATACACACACACGCACACTGGTGCACATCACAGTCACAATGAAAAAGTGGTTGGTCAATGTACAAAGAGGGATAGGGAAACGTCGTTCCTGGAAGATGAAAGCACTGGAGGATTTAGGGCTTGTGTCTCGCCTGAAAATCAATCAGCAGGGAGTGAAGTAAGAGAGGAGGAAGGGAGTAGAGATAAAAGGTATGACTAGAGGATGTAAAGGAGTAATGGGAGGAAGGTTTGAGGGATGAACTGTGCGGATCAGAGGCAGGACTGACCTGGTCTTTCTTGGTCTTGTGAGAGGAGGCCACGTGAGCCAGATACTGGATGACCTTCTTGGTGTTCTCTGTCTTACCAGCACCAGACTCTCCTCTGTGAGACAAACAGAGAGAAATGCAGAGTAAAATGATTCAGAGGAAGGGTATTAAACACAAAAAAGTGACTGTCAAGAGTTGATCATAAATAATTAAAATAATCTTAATACAACACTGAAGCTAGGCCTGTCGTGGCAACCACATTATCAACTTTATTGTATGATATGCGGACATGAACTCATGTGGGTCCGTTACAATAGAATGTCCCCAACACTTCAGCCAACATAATGTCAGAATAAACAGCTGGGTTTTCCTGAACATTGTAAGACTTGGACGCAAACATTTCCCCTTCGTTGTCTCTCCACCCTGCCTACTTGTGCGAGTCCGAAGAAAATTTGTTATTATTCGAAAAATTGTCGAATAGTTGTCACGATTTTCGAATAGTGTTTTTGCTTGTGCTGCCCATCCCTACTACGAAGTCCCTTCTTCATGCCACCTTTGCTTTTTTTTACAAAGAATAAGATGATGGCAGCATCATGCCACTCCATTGTGTGATTTAAGAGAGCATGCCAGCATCCCGGAAGCAAAAGAGGTGTGATGACATAAGGTGCAGCACAACAGCATCCGCCTCTAATGTGATGTATAACATATGCGTTGGCACCCCTTTCTAAACAATAAGAATAGCATTAACATGGCAATAACAATCATTTACCCTCCCTGTTAAATAGTGGCTGATCTCACCAACTGCTCTGAGGATACGGAGCTCCAGACTTCATCGTTTTCCAATTTGCAGATGTTGCTGCTCTTTTTTGAGTTAGCTGCTAACTACTACAAAAAACTTGGGACTTGCAGTGGGTCGCATGCATAACACATCATCAAAACTTCATCAAAATGTCGTAACTGTGCCGCCCATGATCTCGTCCTGCCAGCTGTCCCTTTTTACACAGACTTCGTTTCGGCGCTGTTTGTACCTCTGCTGCCGGCTTAAAGGCAAGACAACTCTGTAAGTAAGGCAAAAAACGGCCCAACATTCTCACCTTGAACAGGCTGCCTAAAAAGGGTTTTGGTCGCAAGAGACATCAGTTGGCTTTGTTTTTGTTGACCAAATACGTTCTTGTATATATTAACACGTGTTTATTACTTTGACCAAAATGTGAATTCCAAATCCTGAATATTTTTAAGAATTAAAAGTTCACTGGTCTTTGAAAGGGTCTACTTGCATATGTCATCATTATATCAGTGGCATAAAATGGTCTCAAAATAACAATCATATCAAAAGTAGTTATCTTGACAGGCCAACTAGCAGTGTTGTTACTCTAACGTGTTATGTGATGTCTTTGTGGATATGTGTGACTCACGTGCAAAGAATGGACTGGTCTTCACGATCTGCAAAAAAAGAAATACAAATGTTGCATTACAGCTCTGCTGATTCTAAGTGAGCATATGTTATCTGCACAGTGCATACAGTTTTGTAGTCTGTACAACAGGAAGTACGTTGGCCACAGACAGGAAATCAATATCCGGCTTCCTGTGACTGAAAAGAAGTGCTGCTGCTCGGTTTCAAACTAACCAGCTAATTACCCCTCCACTCCCAAATGTGGTCTGAGCCCTTTGCTGAAGCCAAACATGGAGAAAAGGAGCCCAAACGGGAAAGAGGGGAGTTGTTTTTAATGAGTGGTGAGCATGACAGACAACATCAGGAAAACAGGCCTAAAATGGAGCTGCATTTCCAACATGAGTGCATACAGGAGGTGGACTACAGCAGCACATTACAAAACAATAGCCATGCAGGAAATACCTATTAGGTGCTCGTAATGCTGAGCTTTTGTTGTAAGTGTTGATTCAAGTCACAAAACTGCACGTTTAGGTAATGTGGTAAAGGGGGAAAACCTCAGAAAAGAAAGATGACATAAGCCAAACACAGCAAAGTAGGAGGATATGTGTCCAACATAATCACTGTAAACTGAAGTCTTAAAAATAAATTGAGCTGCATCACTAAGAACAAACTTAACAAGATTTTTTTTACGTCCCCTGCATATCCTTCCAAAGAATGTGACAAATGAGCTGCACAGAGACACACATGCCTCAGTTTTTAACCTCTCTTAACTAGCATCGAGAGCGTTGTGTATTTTCTGAGGCCTGTGGGACAAGTAAATCATATATAAATATTCTGCTAGTACCACCGTCTTCCATTTAAAGGCCCCAACTCAATATACAAGGTACTCCCATGCAGCTCATTTAATTTTAAGAAGGGGACTAACACAAATAAACTGCACATATCACAGTGTCTTTAAGTACAACCTAGTCTCTTAGGAGCCTTACAGTTAACAGCTCTGTGTGGAACCACTCAGAGAACAGTAGCTTCATTGACAACACAATCTTAAAAAGGGATCCATGTTACAAGCTCGGGGCTGCTAAAATAATTGGCAAAAGTTTGAACTACAGCATAAAAAAGTACATCATGTAGGCCAACAGACTTTAAACTCCACTTCCATGCTTTACAGCATGGATGGTGACTTACCCTGCATCATGCTTCTGTAAGATGTGTCAGTGATGGCGTAGATGTGGGGCGGCATTTCATGCCTCTTCTTGCCCTTGTACATTTCGACAATCTCCTCTGAGTAGATGGGCAGGTTCTTGTAGGGGTTTATGACGACACAGAAGAGACCAGAGTACGTCTGCAGGACAGAGAAAGGTGGCATTTGAAAAAAGCTGCACATGAACATGGAATAAGAAGAAGAAGGTGCCAGTGGAAGTACAGGGGTTGATAAAATAAAATTAGGTCAGAAAGGAGATCTGCAAGTCTTCACTTAAGCTAAGAGGCTCAGATTTGTTTTAGGATTCGTGTGGGAATTCTCGCAAGAATGGAGTCAATGTCACTATTCATCATGTGACTGGGATAGGACAGGGAAGTCAACAGGGGCGGGCGGGTTGGGAATGACAATGACAATAGGTGTAATGATAATATAATATTTAAATATGCACTGTTATGAATAAACACTATTGTCTTTTCTTTTTCACTGGAATACGTTGGGACGGGAGAGAAAGTCCACTCCCGTGTCACCCTCTAGTTCACACTACACAACTTTCAGACTCGTCATATTGCAGTGTTGTTCACTACACAACATGCTGTCTTGTAATTGGGTCTTTAAGACACTGTGGTTTTCACACTTCATGTCTGACTGGTGATAGGGTCACACACTGCAAAATCTTTCAAAAGGAGGAATCACAGATAAAAAGTCTGTTCTTCAATCTATAGTTTGTGAAACGGTAACTGACATAACACCACACAAGAGGCACAAGTTTTTGGCGCATATTAACAAAATAGCCCGTTTCCTCTGAGGTGCAACAAGAACTCTGGTCTGAATTGTAGCTGCAACACACACAATTCTTATTGTTACAGACGACCCACGCCCTGAGGTTTCCCTCAACTCATGTCTTGTCTCAAGGCTAATGTCGTGCAGTGTGAGGTAGACATTAGTGTGCAGAGCAGAATTAGAATTGTCGTCTGGGGTTGGGGACGTCAGCTTCAGTAAATTTTGCCTCTGGTGGCCGGACATCTATCAACCGGTAACCAACTGGTTAATTTGTAACACAAAAAAGGCCAAAGAACTTGAAATATGCTATGCCTTTACTTGAAGTTTGACTCTGTGAGCTTTAGCGCAGCATTTTGAAGTGATATCCCTGGAGGGGTGGGCACGACATTTCCATAGCAACACCATCCTGTCACCATGGGTCAGGCTCAGCTAGCTCCTACCTGACCCACAGGTGGTGGTGCACGGTGCAGTAAACTGAAGAGAAGCAAAATAAACCTATAGATTGACATATGTGACTGGTCAAAAATGTTCTCTGCAGTTAACAGAGTAAGAGTTAACCACTGACATTCCTAACTGGTCATTTTAATATGCTTATGTGCAAACAGTGTTGTGCTTCCCTCAAAATTTGCCTCTCTAAATAATAAAGAAGTCGCACGCGGCATTGCTTCAATAATGAGGATTTCCCATCAGGACTGAGCTGAAAGTTTCTCATGAACTCTGAATTGTTCTTCTATATCATTACGTAATCTCGACCCCACCCTGCTGCAAGTTTAAACTGATGATTGAACTTAGCATTGCAAAACTACAGCTACTCAACAGGTTAGCCGAGTCATATCTCAAGTCCGCAAGGTGGAATTATCTTTTCTGCTTCGAACATTTAAACCCTCCTCCATTCCTTTCTTTAAACCCCACTAAATCTCTTCTTTGTGTATCTGGACTTTTTCTCCTCTCACCATAGCTTCAGATTTTTTGTTTCTATGAGCTGCATTCCTGCGCTGCCCTCCCACCATCTCTGTACCAGGCATTCCTCCTTCTGCTGTACACCCGCTCTCCCTTGAGAGATGGTCAATGTAAAGACTACAGAGCCTGGAGGCTCTTTAACCACCCGTAGCCTGGATCTCTGGAGGGAGCGAGGGAGGGGACAGCGGGCTGTGTTGATATGACCGGGTCACACCACAGAGTCAAAGAGACCAAATCACTCCCAGCCCACCACATGGGGATAAATAACATTAATTATGGGGGAAGTAATAGCAGTTACAACACGATTTACATTCCATGTCCATCTCTGAAAAAACTGGACGCCCCTCCCTACTTCCCTGACTCTTTCTTCACATCTCTCTTGCTCATTGTTCCCTGCAGCTTCCTGTTTACAAGATAACTCCAAACACAGGGAGAACAGAGAGAGAAGGGAGACAGAGGGGAGGAGGGTGCAGGAAAAGAATGCCTGCATACCATAAGTATGTTAGCAGAGTGCACGGGGTCTTTGCATTGACTATTTGCATACAATGGGTTATCTTAAACAATGGAGCCTAATGAGATAATAAGGAGGTTGGACAGGGAGATAAATTGGTTTGGAGACTGGCCATGGCATATTGTCTTCTACAAGCCAGTGGGGATTTTGTAACAATTAAAAAGGAAAATGCTTTTAACTGCACCAATGGGAAAATGTTACCCTGATCATTGTTTAATAGACGAGCAGATCAAGAAAACAGTAGCAACACACTTCTGGAGGAAAATGTCAGATATGAAACATGGCTGTATTTTATTCTTACAACACAATGCCTAATAATTTAAATACTAAAAAAGACTGTCTAAGTATCGTCTTGGCAAAAACATTCGCACTAGAGTCAAAACTGGGAAATAAATAAATCAATGCTTTGTTTAAGGGGGGCCTATTATGCTCATATTCAGGTTCATATTTGTAATTTGGGTTTATGTTTACATGCTTTAAAGCTTGAAATACACTTAATTTTCCTAACACTGTCCGTGCTGGAACACCTGTAATCACCCTCTGTCTAAAATGCTCTCTTTTAGCGGCTGTTTCCTCACAAAAAGCCCAGTCTGCTCTAATTGGTCAGCATTTCCGTGTCTTCTGCATCTTTGCACAGTCACTGCAGCCGTGGAATGACCGTTGACGCAGAATAGTTGCACCTTTGGAATCAAAAATTAACAATAAATTTTAAGATGACTTGTTCCCCGACGTTAGCATGAAGCTACATGTAGCAGGGTGCCGGGGAATGACAGTTAACAGAGAATAGCAGCACTTTCTCCCATTTAAAACCACCAATAAGGGGCGTTGGTGGCTTAGTGGGTAGAGCAGACGCCCCATATACCAGACTGTTACTGCTGCGGCCCGGGTTTGAGTCCAGCCTGTGGCCCTTTGCTGCATGTCATCCTCTCTCTCTCTCTCTCTCTCTCTCCCCCCCTTCAAACTTACCTGTCCTGTCCATTAAAGGCAAATGCCCAAAAAATATCTTTAAAACCACCAATAAAAACTTCTAAACATAACCGGACATGTTCAAGCAGGAATATGATTCATATATGGGAAGATATTAACAACATCTGCAACCAAGATTACATGTTTCCCTGGCGTTAGCATGTAGCTACATGTAGCAGTGTAGGCTACGTAATGTAAACCCTTGCAGTAGCACACCTGGAGCAGATGACCATATAAAGAAATCAGTTACAAGCTAATGTCAATATTTAGAGCATGTGCATTAAAGTAGTTGAAGACTTTTATTTTTGTGAAATTAAAGACATTTCCACATTAAATTGATGCAGAAAAGGCACAAATTGGTGCATAAAGATTCACCAGAATGCAGAAAATTAAATGTTTGATGCCATGTCCAAAATTAACACCCACCAAGTGGTGCATTTTCTGTTTGGCGAGTAAATCTCAAAAGGCTATCTGTGACGCTGGTGAGTAAATGTTTGTCCCAATATTGTCAGGTAATAACAAAATATGCTGAAAGTCTGCCGCGTTTTGGTGTCATTTACGACTGGCTGTTTCCGTTCTTTGCTTTTGCTGTTTCTGTATTGGACAGGAACTTCATATTGCATTCAGGTGCACCTTGTAAACTCAGAAATCTATACTTGAATGGCCATAAAAAGTCGTTTAAAACGGGAATTTTTTTCCTTTGTTGAAATATATCTGTCACTTTCTTTTTCTTTCACTACAGTATTAAAAGTATCACAATATCCCATTCATTTCTACATAAGCAGATTTTGAAAATTAAATCAAGTTGTCCTCAGCAAACCCTGTAATATTCTTGTTCAACAGGTCAAATACCTCTGTGGTTATTATCAAGTTGTTTAACTGCAGCATTTTTACATAAGTAAAAACAGAAGTCGTACCCAATATGCAAACATTTTGGCCAGTAAATAAGTAAAAAATGTTTGAACTAAACTAAACTATCACTTGCCGCTAGTCCGCTGCTCGCTACGGTTATTTTGGCTGGTAGAGAATATGGTTGGCTGCTGGATTTTTTTCATCTTGAAATCCAGTGAGTCAGAAGAGATGCTTGAAATTTTGCAAAGCAGGACCCCAAACCCCCATCTCACATGTATCCCAACCTTTTGTGAAATGAAACCAACGCCAAAAAAACCCTGTTGGAAACTGAGGATTTAGAATCCTGAAGCCCGAGGTTGTTGCTCGCAGGGTTTACTTATACATATGTTAACCTCATTATTTCACCCTGCATTGTAATATCATACAATATGACAGCAAATAAAGAAAAGCATAAGAGGTCCCCTTTAAGGTATTTGACGGCTTCATACTCACGTATATGAGCCCAGAGTAGTATCTCTCCTTCAGGTTGTGCAGCACAGAGGCCTCGTTCAGGCAGGTGAGCTCGGCCATGTCCTCCACCTTGCTGAACTTGGGCGGGTTCATCTTCTGGATGTCATCCTTGTTCACCCTGATCTTCTTCCCAGAGTCTGCCAGCTCGACCACGCACTCGTCGCCACGCTCCTCCTTCACTGAGCCGGCCTCGAAGCCCAGGCGTTCTGAGGGCACCCATACCAGCTTCTTGGTGGCCCAGTCAGCCTGTGCCAGGGGGTTGTTGACCAGATTGCGGTCCACATACAGGAACTTGTCTGCAGCAGACATGGTAGCTGAAAGATGAAGAAAGAGTGTTTATCTTTAGTGCTAAGAAATTGAGAGAATCACGAAGAGAAGTCAAAAACATAGATATCAAACCACAAAAACAAAAATCTCATAAACATTTAATCATTTATTATCACATTAAAATCTATTATATGTAAATGAGTTGCTGCATGTCTTCAGTAATATCTGGCAGGCTTCGTTTACAGGACCAGACCTTTGCTTCCCCTCCATCTTCACATGTAATTTCAGAGGAATGTAAAGGTCACGGCTGACGGGATGTACAACAGGAAGAGTCTACTTCAGTGATGTCAGGTCGACATAACACACATCCATGTCAACCTACGCTCCGTGTTACTTCTTGACAAATTGCTGTGAACACTTAATCAAATCTCCAGCTGCTGGAACATCCCAGTGACGGAGGAGAAACACCTCCCAGCAGAGGTGCCTCCAGTTGGGCTCCAATTAACTGGCTGTGTGCTGGTGGGAAACCTGTGAGGGAGCATGTGTTTGTTGTCATTCCTACTGGTTGGTTGAGTATTTGCTAAAAAGGGGGAGAAGGGGAGGTGGCTGTGTGTGATCTTGGAGAGATAACCTAAAGCTCTGCTTGACTTAATGGCCCTTATCAACCAAATAGTTCCAGTGACTGAACCCAGTGACAAAATCAGGAAACAAAAGTCCCTTTTATACATTCCTGTTTTTGTCTGCTTCAGAGGAACCGTCAACATAAAAAAGGATCAAAGGAGTGAGACGGAAGTTTCATATGAGAGCATGTTTTGTATAAAAACAGTCATCACGTTCTCTGTAATTTAGCATTATCGTAAAGCGTTCTTTGTTTCTAGTGTTATCAAAGCAGTGATGATCTGTTGAATGTTTCATGGTTATATTTCCTGATTTAGTGCATAGTCACACTGAAACAATTAGTAAATAAGCTTCAAATTTTGTTTGCCTCGGTCAAGCTTTCTCTTTAGGTTTCCTGTAAAACTAATATTGGTTGTGTTTGTTTTAATGTAAATATTATCGATAGCAGCCATAATCAGTGAGTGACTGTCATGATAACTACTTTTGGACTATATATTATCCTGGAAAAAATTGCATTAAACTATATTAAAACTGCGTTAAAATATAATACTGTCATTTTAAGACCATTTTATGGCACTAACATCATGACATAGGGCTGAAAGATATGGTCTATAAATAATATAATAAAAAAATAATATAATAATAATATAACAATATTTATAAGCCGTATTACGATACACAATTCATTTATCTTGATATTATGAAATCTACTAAAATACCTAACTATGAAATAAACTAGCTACAAGAAAATTAAATAAAAATGCTACATAATAAAGTTAAATAAAGTACAGTTAAGTGAAGTATTGTTAAAATAAATAAATCAAAGCGGAAACATGGGTGCTTTCATTCAACCGGCTTCTCTCAAGAAGGAAGAGTTGATGTTTTTGCTATGAACATAAAGCTTCTGGTTGTTAGCAGTTAGCAGAAAGTTAAACTGATACTGCTGCGCCATTAAACATTATTCAATGTGAACTGGAATCAAACTAAAAGCTCTTCAGTTCATGTATTAATAATATTCGCAAGTGGCAGTGGTGCTCCATGGTTGCAAAACGCAACTTATTAGTCATGGTCTGGAGCCCCACTGACACAATTGCATGAGCACGTGAGGCGTGTGTTTCTGTAACTTGTTGAAAGTTAAACCGTTACCAGGGCACAAGTCGCAGTTGTGCTCCATAGTTGCAATCTAGAGCCCTGCAGACACATATACCCATGACTTGACTGCTCATACTATCGTAACTCATTAAAAGTTGTTTCCTGTTTCCTGGCGCGCCATTAAACGTGAGATTTAATCCACTGTGAGCAGGAAACAAACTACCAGCTCTCCTGTTAAAATACTAATAGTATTTGCAAGTCGTACTGGTGCTCCATGGCTCCAAAATGCAACTAAATGGTTATGGTCTGAAGGCATGCTGATACAGATACAGAAACACAAGCCTAGCCTGCTCAAACTATCATAACTCGTTAAAAGCTCAACAGTGACCAGGGTGCCTTTAAACATGAGATTCAATTCAATGTGAGCAGGAAACAAACCAACAGCTCTCCAGCTCATATATAAATATAATATGCAATACACAATACACTGAATATAATGGATATTTCGCCCACCCCTATAATGTAACCCCTATAGTCTCCATATTTTTAAGAATATTAATTCTTATGAATATGCAGACATTGGAGTTGAAATGTGAAACAAAAATTAAAAAAGCCTAAATCAATATAAGATAAATTAATGTGGTTGTTTGTGTGGAAGAGCTGAACCCCACCCATGGTAGAAATCTGCCAGAAAGCAGAGAAGAAGAAGACAGCAGCAGAGCGACATGAAATGACAACAAAACGTGTCCCAGCATAGTTTCTTTCCTGTTAATTCGGCTTACACACTCTGGAGAAAAAAAAAAAAAAAAAAGCTTGGGTGCTGCACCCAAGTCTTTTAATAGTTTGGTAAAACCCTGCCGTTTATTCTTGCATCATGTTGTCGACGTTCTTTTATAAACAAACACACACACACACACACACACACACACACACACACACACACATATATACACCACATATGAACATGACCTCGTTAAGTCTATAATGTAATTATTGTGACAGGCCAAGTGGCAGTTGAGGTGTGTGTTTGCCTAGGTAGAAAATTTGCCAACAAGCTTCTACAACCTTTAGGAAAGTCAACATGTGCGGTGCCATTTAAATACACACAACTTAATGTTAGCTAACAACTGCACTTACTATGAACTTAGAGGAATGGCTTCAAGCAATTTCTCAATGTTTTGTTGCAAGAAGTGATGAGCCGAGTGCGGGTAATTGTCAAACCAGATAAAGCTCCTCATAAAATTTGCAGTGAACCGAAACAAATGGTTGATATTAAATGCTACTTATAGAAGTTTCAAATAAAACATAACTGAACTTCAGCTGAAGTTGACAAACTGTGCACAAGTTGCTTTCACACACCTCTAAAAAGCTCACAGATGACATCTTGTTGACAGGGAGTGCTGCGGTTTAACCCATATAGAAAGTGACAGGACCAGTATAACCAGTACTGAGGAAAATGACAGCAGTGTGCTTGAGCCAACCCGCCCAACTAAAGCGAGTGCAGAGAGACTCTTTGCAATTAACTGAACATGATGTACCTTCACTGACACCGAAGGCCCAGACTTTACACCATCTCAATTATCATTCCAACACAGCAGGAGCATGACACTGTTTTCCCAGCATCACCGGGTCTCTCAACGTTCCCTCACCACTGACAAAAAAAACAACAACAAAAAAAACCAAGAGCTTCCCTATAAAGGCTTGTTTGCATATGCTGTGCTGCTCATATGCAAACACTACGAAAATCACAGCAGAGGTTATTCCAGTCCAGTCTTACATTTATCATCAGGCCTGCAATAATACATAGGCTGCCAAAGCTGGAAGTGTTTCAAATGTCCGTGAGAGTATTTTTGCATTACAATGTCGTCCAGTGGGACGAGGTTCTGGCGCCAAGTTCGCAATTTTCTCATGCTCAACATCATAAAACACTGCTTGGACACAACAAATCAGAAGATACAAAGATCAGTGCAAGAATAATGGTTTTTATAAAGGTTATGTTTATTCAACTGGGGAAATGTCTTCTTCTTACAGTAGATCAGTTTTGATGACTTCATAGCTCAGTCTCCAAAATTCCTGAATTCATTTAGGGGAACTTGGTATTTATGGAAACTTCAGTCTGTAGAACGACCAATACTGAATTTTTGAGGTTGATACCTTCATCTGGGAGCTTAGAAAAAATCTGAAAATGATTTATGAGACAAACATTACAAACAATCTTCAAGGGGATCATTTCAGTTTGTTAGTCAGTAGGATTACAAAAAGAACTACTGGCACGATTTTCATGGAACTTGGTGGAAGGATGTAGCCTAAGCCAAGGATGAACCCAGTAAATTTTAAGGTGAGTCCGGATCAAGGGGCTGATGCACAAATTATTTTTCACTGTTGTTAATGTGAGATATGGCATTTAGCTTTGGTGGAGGTCTGTGCTCTTTGAGTGCCCTTCTAGTTTTAAATTGTGATCAAGATATTTACTAAGCAGGACATTTTACTGGGGGATATCGGCTTTCGAAAGCCTGACTACCATGAATCAGCAACTAATCTGTTCATTTCTAAGGGAAAAAAGCAAAATTATGTAAAATACAAAAGGTGCTTTCCTTTGAGTCCGGCGGTCTATTGACCCAATGAGCTTTAACGCCATTTTTCAAAGCACCAGCCAGCTGTATTAACATCCAGAGACATAGCGCCCACCCTCTGGTCTCTACTAGGTGACTAGCTGCTCTGCACTGCACACCAGCTGGACAGGAGCTAGCTAGCAATACAGCTCATTCAGGAATTACCACTAATAACAATGTCACGACCCAAAGTGACAAAATGGTGTTGCTGCAGAAACATAGTGGCCAACTTCTAGTCTCCCCGAGATCGCCCTGATGAATAGTGGCTTAATGTTGAACCACAAAACCCCTTTAGCATTGTTAACTATGTTAGCACCTCTAGCCGTGCTGACACTGCTAACATTGCTAACATAGTTAACAATGCTAATGCAGCCTAAAATTAAGCGGCTGACTCACCAGGGCAACCAGGGGGGACACTGGAGGGTTGGCACAATCCCCTTCAATAAACACTGAATGAGCAGCAACGCTAGCTAGCTCCCATCTGACCCCGAGAACATGCAATACAAAATGGTGGCAGCTAGCTAACCAGAGTGGCATGAATACCTGATTTGTTATGGTACAGCATAGTGCTAGTACTACTTCTAAACTGAAGAGCGGCAAAATTAACCTAAAGACAGACATCCGTCACTGGTCGAAAATATTCTCTACTTTAAGTGCTCTCTGGTTGACAAATTGTGTAATAATGATACGGTTTCTAAATATAGTCGAATCTTGTTTGGCATTTCTTCAGGTGATTTATCAGGCGACACATACACAGATACTGATATCTTTGCAACAAGTTATATCAGCTAATCTACAGGCCTGGATGATGCATTGATGCAGCTCGACTTCTGACAACTGTTAGAAAAATAATCATCAGCATCAGCCAACTAAAGTTTCATCGACTGTGCTCTTGACAAAGTGCAAACTAACTGCGCAACAGTCCTCAACTGTACTGAAAAAAGGCGACAGACTCTTGAGAAACTTTAGAAAGAGAACAGAGTTTCTGCGTTTAACAGGGTTATGTCGGTCCGGTCTGTTCCAGCACATTAACCCTGATCTGTGAGAAAGAAAGCAGAGTGAGAGCCATTCTTCTCATGACCCCTGCCTCCCTCCGTCCTCTATCAACTCTGTCAGGCTGCACTACAGCTGACGTCCATCACTGCTCAACCCGCCTCCAAACCCATCTCTGGAGTACCGACCCCATCCTGTAACAGAACGTGGGTCAAATTAGTCCTGCTTTACCTCTCAGCTGGCTCCCGTCTGCCTTCAGTCACCCTCCTCTGCCTCTCTAGAATCTTAACACTACCCCCCCCCCCACCCCCCTGCTGTTTATCCAGTCTTTTCAGGGTCGCATTCCTCCCATACTCACCCTTTATCAGGGAAAGACAGCGAGCTACAGCATTCCACACATTTCTGTCCTCTATCCTCGATGCCTCCCCTCTTACGTCTCTCTGAGACCTTATTCTCTGGCTCTCTGTACAGTTTCCTCCCCTTATTCCCATCACATCAGTGTCATGTGTGCCTTTAGGAGTTTCATCACTCAGGGAAGATCAGCATCTCACACTGAAACCCATAGCTGCACATATCTAACAGATCTGAGTGCATCCAGTCCCTTTGTGTACGTCCGAGTATGTTCCCATGCTCCTTCTAAGTTTCACTTGACCATTACGCGCTCCAGTATATTTGGATCAGATGGCCCCATGCAGGGTCGAGTAAGAGCCACGGCTGATTGTAATCCCTGTAGCTTTGTTGTTTGGCAAAAACAAGAAGTGAAACAGAACAGGCTGAACACGCCCAAAGCTCTGGTGTGCAGGGAGACATGTTGGCCACCGTGAAGACAGCATCTCAAACACTTCTAAGAAATACAGACACCATCTGTTGCTGCTGACAAATAGCTTACACGTACTGTAACTAACAGTTATTTCCATTATCAATTAATCTGCCGATCATTCTCTAGATTGGGCATGTCACAATAACAGACATTTAGTAGTCAATACCAATACCAGTGAAATGCCATGATTCTTGATACCACAGTAAAAAACAAAAAAAAACAAAGAATAAATCCCATTTGCTTAAACATACACTCCTTTATTAAATTAATAAATCAATCAAATTATAAAACTAGATTTAATGTAAATATTACTACACAAAGTACAAGTCTTTGTTGGTTCAATAGATTTCAACACTTGTATATGCAAGGCAGTTGGTTTTTGTGGTAGGCTCTTTGTCCCGCCCTTCCGCCACTATGATTAGCCAGCTGGGTAAAAAGTGACAGTGACAAGTGCAGTGTTTTACCCTAAAAATAACATTTTGACTATTGGTGTTTTCACCCAATATTTACAATAAAGATACTTGATAACCAATTATCGGTAATGTGGATATACTGACTAAGTAGGTAAAGGCCAGTTAAGTTCACAAAATTCTATCTCTTTACTAGAATGCTGCCTTAAAGAACAAGAAGGCAACCCTCATGATATGACAATATCCAAAATCGAAGATGATATCTAGTCTCTTATTAAGTGTAAGAGATATATATTGCCTGGCCCTACACTCGGCAACGAGCCAAAAATAACTTAAGGTGCAGCACTCAGTGCAGACTAGACGCTCCAGCACCTCATCATGCTCTCCCATTGCAAAAAATTAACAAAATACGTTGGCCTGAAGTAAAAACGCTTTTCTTGTTATTGTTGCAGCTGTACTTGTCGCCTTCTTCATATGTTGTTCTTGTTCCGCACTGGTAGGCATTCTTCTTAGTCTTTTGGCATTTAACGGCACACTAGAACACTTGTAGGCGTATATTCTGCCCCGTCAGGTCCACAAGAATAGTATCCCCAAAACCTATGCCAGGGGTTTTCATTCATTTGACAGGGAACATTAAAATATCAGCATTCACTACCACATAAAAAGTTTTTATTGTTGAAGCTGCACTTTGCTATTGTTTTCCTAAACTACTTTGGATGAAACCGGCTGCACGGGACCCGCACACCTGTGGTCCAGCACTGGATCTGACCACTGCAGCAACAGAAAGTTTGCTTCCATTCATCCTTGCTTCTCCTCTAATCTATTGGTCTGATTGATCCAACCACAAACTGAGCTATAGAAAGTCTTGAGTGTGATGATCAAACAGTTTGTTTCACGATGTTCTACCCCAAGACTCAAACTCAAGAATCTTCTGCTAAGTAAAAAACTAAAACTCATGAAGCGTTCCGCCTGCACTGCATTCACGGACCCGCAAAAACCTCTGAAATCAGAGAGGACACAATGAGCACAGAGGGACACACACAAAAAAATAAAGTTTGCTGATCAGCTGTCGTGGGAAACTGGAGAAAAATCTGTGCCGTCCCGTTTTCAGAATCTTGGCATCAACTTGGTACCAAACTATCTCTTCACTTGAAATTTCTTTCTACTCTAGATAAATTGTTTAAAATGTCACAAAACAGTGCAAAATGCCAAAAAAGTCCTCCACAAGACGACGTCTTCAAGTAGTTTTTTGTCTGAGCAATGGGCCCAAACCAAATGACGTTCAAGGTAGTATCAAATAAAACAAAGAAAATTTCAAACTAGGGATTATCAGGTATTTTTGCTTGAAAAATGAGTCACGATTATTGAGCTGCAACAATTAATGGAATAATCAATAATGAATACAGCTGCCAATAAGTTTTTTGATGATCAGCTAAGCTCTACTTTGAACACTATGCGTAGTAAAGTCTGTTGACGTC
Organism: Epinephelus moara; assembly: GCF_006386435.1. Classification (NCBI taxonomy): domain Eukaryota; kingdom Metazoa; phylum Chordata; class Actinopteri; order Perciformes; family Serranidae; genus Epinephelus; species Epinephelus moara. Next base: position 35,263,381 of record NC_065523.1, on the reverse strand, counting down.
TGCCTCAGTCCGACTCACATGCTTGCCACAGATATCTCGGTGACACACTTCAAACTACGTCTCCAGAGAGTAGCATGAGGACTAAAATTACTCCAACATCTATTCCAGTTTGACGAGCGCTGCTCTATATTGAAAGTAGAAAAAAGGAGGAGGGAGAGAGTCATCCCATCAGAGTATTTTAGACGGAGGCCTTCCCTTGTGGAGGCTGATGGTTATAGTAAGACATGGATGTTGACTTTTGACTTTGAGATAAAACAGCATGCATTGACACTCATCACGCCCCCTCTGCTTGGCTCAGGTTCCTGCTGCTGCCCTGCCAAGTCCTCTATAATCCTTTAACAATCAAGGTTTCTCCGCTTCCTTGTCACTTTGCAACATGCTCAGCTGTGAAAGTGTTCACTATCTATTCTGTGGAAACCCATTTACGATGAGATTAGCTCGTCTAGATAATCATAACAAGGATTACTCATTAATTGAATACAGAAAACACAATCATCCCGAAACCAAAAGAAATCCCTCAACTTTATAAAACCTGACTGAGATACCATTGAAGGATTAAATTCTAAAACAGCAGTATCCCGTCAAAGCAGCAGCAGCCTTCTTGAAAGAGGAAGAGGAACCATAAAATAAATAACACAAGGAAGCGAATGCAGGACGGTTTTAGAAACACACCGACCTCATCACAGAGACCAGAATGTGGTTACAAAGAGGAAGTGATGCAGTGGCCAGAACTTTGGGAAGGAGGTGGAGGAGGAACCAGGAGACGAGAGGAAAGAGCTACTGTACAGAGCGTCCCTTTTCAGTCTCGGCTGTCCCGTTTAGAAAGCAGGTCAGCCTCTGTCTTTATAAAACTGAGGCCGTCCATCCATCAGTCAGACTCACTCTCATTCCTTTCCACCTCAGTGACTCTCCCTGAGTTACTGTAAAACCCAGGAGCCGAGAAAACCTCTACCACCGCATGACCATGTACAGTCAAACCCGCCTGCTCCAGCTAAAGGGAACCTACAAACGAGCTGCCCCATTGACAGGAATATTAATAGAATGACCGAAAAGTCAATAACCCTGCACTCCCACCGGCTGCAACCCATCACATCGCAGCTAGCTCGAGCCGAGCCAAGTCTGCTCATCCGCTGTCCTCCTCGTGCTGTGGATAATATTTTGTCACCCTTGTCTGTTTGGCTTCGCGTGTTTATATCACCCTCTCCAACAAATACTCCCATCTCAAGTTCAAGTGTCAGCCCCTCTTGTGTCTCACCACTTTGATCCCACTCACAGTCCAATGATCTACTGACTGCGAGCTCATGAAAGTGAGCGCTGGTGCCAGACAGGGACCAGAAAGGTACTGAGTCAGTCAAAATTCATTATGGGCTCACACGTCTGCGCACTCTCTCCCCCCTTCGCTCTCCTTCTCTGAAAGTAGGAAGGGTGGGGCAAGGACAAGTGAGGGGAGGAAAGAGGAAATGACAAACTGGGAAAACTATTTTGCCATTTGTGGAACTTGTTGTGTGCGAGGGTTTTTGAGGAGGAGGGAAGGTGGCGTTTCCCTGCGCCCATGCTGAGCGGCTCGGAGGACTAAGAAGTAAATTAAGCCCTTGCTGGAAAATAACTGCACTGCATGACAGATCTACATCACTTTCCACATTACTTTTCACATTCCTGCCCCAACCAGGATCCAGTCTCACTTTGAGCTGTAAGCCGGCCAATGCCATCTAGCATTTACAACGAGAAGCCCCTACTTGGTCTTACTAAAGCTCTCAACACCAGCGGCTCCCAACTTTTTTTATCCGATGCAACTCCACAGCCCTGTTAGATGAACTTAAATACCCCTTCATCAACACCGCCAGTCACGCAACAAATAAATGGGATATTATCAAATTATTATTGGTGTAAAAAAAAAAAGGGATGTTTCGACAATCTTTTATACAATTTCACTGCCTGCTACCCTAGTTTTTTAAAAACTTTTGTCCATTATTTTTTGCTAAATATTTTCATGGTTTTATCAAAACCCACGTTGGGAATTGCTGACCTACAAAACTGCTATAAGTACGCCTATCAGGTCAAGCGTTTTCGGCTATATTTAAACATTCTGTTTTGCATACGTCAACCATTTTTCTAAGCAGAATCTTAGTCTTAATACTGCACAAATTCAAATTTAAGACTACTAAATGACTTTAAAAGCCCTAGCATGTAGGATTTGCCAGCATCTAGCCATGAGGCTACAAAACAAAATGGCAGACTCTGTGGAAAAGGACCCCCTACATATGTAGATATAAACGGTTCCTTCTAAGGTAACAAAGATACGTTGATTCTTATTTTCAGGTGATCATAAACTGATAAAACTGTAGTTGTAAATATATTATATTTTTGCAAATATATACCCTTAATTCCTTAACGTGTAATATTTTTAAAAAACAAATGAAATCAAGAATTTTTAAGACATTTTAAGGACCTGTAGAAACCTTGCAGCATGTGGTTGCCAGTGTAAACAGGAAGTAGCTGACGGTTGGTTTGTTGTTTCGTTACAGAAGACACTACAGAGATGGTGAAAGGTAAGATCAGAGACTGCAACGAGGTGAAACTGTTACTGAAAGTGAAAACAGATTGGGAGTCTTTTCAAAAAAAGACACAGCGACATACTGGAGGAGCCATATCCATCCCCATAGGAAGGCAATGAGAACGAAGTACCCACACAAGGAGGATGAAATCACAAAAGGTATCTAGATCTACCTATGATGTTTTTGCTTGACACATCGTGACTGATAAGACCCAATCAAGAACGTAGTGCCTACAGCGTTTTGAAGTCTCCATTTCCGCCTGTCCACACTACAATGCAACCCCTGAGTTTTCAAACTAAAATTGGGTCAGCAGTGTTTTTTAAGGGTTTCCAAAACACTGTAGTAGTTAGGACGCTAGGCTTAAACGAGCGATGGGTTTTAAAACAAAAACCTATTATTGTGGATGCAGCCTCAAGTTAACTACCAAGAAGGACAGATCATTAAAAATAGGGTGGTGAGCTGATAAGCACATCATTTTCAGGGTCATAGAACAAATTCCACATCTGTCATTAAAATAGCAATCTAATTACACCACTGAGTGCACAATTAACTGGTTATTGGACAAAACAGAGCAGAAACTGCACTGCACCAGTTTGCCCTTTTACGAGAGCACTCGGCAGTATTGACCATTAGACAAATAGATAGGTGGTTACGTAAGCCTTTTAAACAGACGGTGAAAGAATGCAGAGGGGAGTTAAGATACACATTTCAATTTGTCAGCAGCACTCTTTTCTGTGGAACGCTAAACTGGCACGGCTTTTATTTCTGACTGACAGTGTGGAGAGAATCTGCTTGAACTACCTCACTGCTGCCTCTTCATCCTGTTAACACTCATCCTATCACCAGACAACCCTCCCCGCTTCACCCTTTTAGATTACTGTATGGGTCTGTCTAGCTATATCACCTGTTATCTCTACCTGGGGCACTCCTTCTGAGTCACTACAGACTCAGACTTATCTCAAACAATGCATTCACAGATCTCTGAAAGCCACATGCTGCTTTGCCAACCTGGGCATCTGGCGTGCAATACAATCTGGGCGGACATGGGAATTAACTGTCCAAAGGGAGACAGAAGTAGGCAAATTTATTACGCAGCATGTTTCAAAGGTCACAGTGCGAAAGTGAGTATCTGCGATGGATGCGTTGCGCAAGAACGAACCACTTTTCTATGGAGTCACACGCCAGGTGTGCAGCTCACACACACCCACCACGGACAAAGTCTGATTTCTGACATGTACAGTGATACAACTGAGCTTTACCACATTCACCACCAAATGAATCTTGTTCCTGTTTTATGTGGCGTCTGAATAACTGTACAGCTTCACTTCACATTCCATAACCTGTATTCACACTATTGAATCAAAACTTTGCAGATTTTCAACCAGCTTTGTTTCATAATGTGTAGAAAGTGTAAATGAACTGGTAAAATTCCTTCCATTTAACCAGTGCCCAAATCTCCCAGCTCATCCAGGCTCAAATTCACCAGATGATGTCTTCCACAAGAGAGACACACTCCTTTATCTCTCTTTAACTCAAACAGTAAATTAGGCAGTGCAGATCAAATTTGAACCAAGATTCTGTTACTGCACTGCCCATTTCTTGCCCAAAATGTTTTCAGAAAAAGTTCAGCTTAGCACAAAGACAAAAATGGTCTTTAAATAAAACTGGGCTGGCCGCAGCTGGTAACAAACGATCTCGTACTACGGTTAAATAGAGAGCTAAAAAATGTTTCTGAAAACATCTGAGGCAAGAAAGAGGGAACGCAGTAACAGAATCTTGGTCAGCGCTGCTGAGTTTTACCATTTCATCTCAGTTTTTTCAGCTTCCCTGTGCAGGAATCAGTATGGCGCCCACTTCCCGTTAACATTCTCTCATAGCCAAACAGGGCACTAAAATATATTAATGAAAATGTCTGAGGTGAGAAATTGGCAGTCCACTAACAATTTTGTATCTAATCGGCACTGCCTAGTTTTCATGTTTTATTGGAGTTGGATCTGAGTTTTGTGTCGGCGGTGGCGTCATGGGAGGCGATACAAAAATGCAGACGTACAGCCTGTAGATAAACCAACAGCCTGAGAGCTGGCGAAACACCGCCAAATGATGCATTTTGCGTCATCCGACAGAGTTTCGCAAGGAGGAGAGCAGGGAGATCTGGGCACTGGTTAGATGGAGGGACATTTACCACATTTAATTTACACACACACTACCCACATTGTTGTGATACGAAGCTGGTTAAAAATTGGATCCATGTTACCAGCTGGCTGCCATATTATTTGTGGACAAGAAACTCATTATGTCACCCACCAGTGTGAGCGTTTATTGATCCGGTGTGGCACAGTGCATTTTGGTTTTCAACCTCTTTAGCAAAAACAAATGCCACAACCCTTTTCTCTGTTTTCTCTGGTCATGTGGCACCACTTCCAAAAGTATTTGTGTCTTTCCACTGCACAGACAGCCCAGTTTTATTTAAAGAAAAAACAACATCTTTCCGGCATTAAAATACTTCTTTAAGGACATCTCTAAAAAGTCTGCCAAGCAGACAAACCTTACGAAAATGCCTTTCTACAAGTAAGTTTCACAAGGAAATGGACAGCCAGGTGCTGACTATCACCTCTTCTTGAACAAACAGGAAGCTGGATCATTAAACTGGCACTCAAAGAGGGCTAGAGTGCAGATCACTAATCACTGATCAAGCATTACCTCATCTTTTATTCCACAAAACAGAAAGCAGAAGTTTCTATCTAACCACAAGTAATCATGACATGAGGCATGTTCAAGGTCCGTCAGTCGAGAAATCTCAACAAGTCCTTTCTGTGTACAGTCCAAGTCAGAGCCATTTCCTGGTATTGTTTGGTTCTATTGAAACCTTACAGGTGCGCGCTGCGAGGGGGAGGATGGAGGAAAGGATGGGGATGGGGGTGGCAAAAAAAACACAAGCAGAGGAAAAGAGGCAGGGTGGGAGGAAGAATGAACACAGACAGGGAACAGAGGGCGCTCAGAATGGTCTGAGGAGGAGACAACGAGGAAATGTAAGAAATAGACCACAGTGAATGGAAATGGGAAACCAACTGCACACTATCCCTGAGCTCAGTCAGTTCAACTGTTCTAACTGAGGCAACTTAATTATGCCGTTCATGTCAACCAGAAGGAATATGTTTGGGCAGAGCAAAAATAGACGAGACGTTCAGGAAAAAACATGTTTGAAAGAACTGGATTAAAGGCCACCATTAGTGATATACGGCACACGCTGTATGTGTGCAAGCTGAAGACATGTGTTTGATACTGTCTGCATCACAAACCCTCTGAGATTAAAAAAGACAGGCATTATATCTATTTATGGATACACAAGTGACTTTCACCAAGTCTGAACAACACTGTTACTACATGCTGAGAAATGGCATGATCAGCGCTGCCATGGTTAATCTTTACCGACTCCGCTCTGACTGGAATGTTTTGCCTGCATGAATGAATCTCAACTGACTGTGTAGGATATGCATGATACTTCACTGCCTGACCAACCATCAAAAAACATCTAATACTAGAAAATAAATAAGTAATATACTCAGATGAGAAAAATCTGCACAGTCCAACTCGTCTCAACTCGCCTCCTCGTCAAACTCTAAAGAAATGATACTATTCTAGAAGGATTTGACGCAGACTTGTATTGCAGTCTTTTAAATATTTTTCTTCATCTTTCAATTTTAAGTCAATAAAATGTGTCCACTGACATTTTCAAATAGCTTGTTTTGTCCAAAGATATTATATTTACAATAATTAAAAGAAAACCAGGAAAAAACTCTTGTTTGAGAAGCTCGAGACAGTGAGATTTTAGCATCTTTGCTTAACAAAATGACCAACAATTTAAGGGATAGTTCAGCTTTTTTGAAGTGGGGTTGCATGAGGTACTTATCCATTGTCAATTTGTAGATTTGTTGGCATTTTCAACCCTTTACTTTCCCATCAGACGGCCCATTTCAACAGGGAAGCTACTCACTTCAAAATCACCAGACTCCATTGACAAAAACAGTAATTTTGGCTCTGCAACACAGAGGACACTGGTCTGCAGCTGCCTCAATCAGTACTTTAGTTTGTGTTACTGTGTGACTTTGGTGAACCTGAACTAACCTGTTTAAACACCGAAGTTGCACAATAACACAAACAAAATAACTGATGAAAGCAGCGATGGACCAGCAGCTCCTGTGTTCTGCACCGTTAAATCACTGTTTTTCTCAATGGAGTCTGGTTTTAAAGAAAGCGATATACTGGCTTCAGTTTCCTGTCGGATATTGCTGTCTGCATCAAGGTAAAGCAGTGAAAATATTCTATACATAATGAACGTTTAAACTGATTTTTTAAGTGGCTAAAATATGTTTGCTGCTGCCCCCATCCACAGCTGTACATTGCTTAGCTCCTGTGTCAGTATTCCAGCCTGCTTCTCCAAACTGAGGGCGTGCCAAATGACATCTACTGTAGGTAAAACACTGACCATGGAGAAGTACCTCATATGACCCGACTTCAAAAGATCAAAACTATCCTTGCCTTGCATTTCTCTGCTCTTAGCCTGAAAAATCTATATTAAATGGATGACTGAGTCTATGAGTGCACTTGAAGGGCACACAACAGATAAAAGATTAGAAATACCTCAGATATATTAAAAGAACCTTGAGAGTTCATACCAGAAGGAAACTGTGGGTTGTGTTCCGCACCGTGTCACCCTGCCCTCTCCACGCTGCACTCTCATTCACAACAAAAGCAAGAGGCTGGCTGCAAGTAATCTGTCTCAGCCGGGGACGACCAACCTTCAATGAAATCTAAACATCCACAGGCATGTTCTCTCAGACTACATCATTTTGAGAAGATTGAACAACCTTGTACACCGGCCCCTTGTTCGCGTTTTAAGATGTCTGCGTTTAATTTCGTCTTGCCAGCAGTACATAACTCTCCCTGGGGGCCCTGAGTGTGGACACTGCTGACACACGAATGAAGGAATGTAATGATCACAGCGGGGGGCTCCATAACTGAACACTGAAACTGGCAATATGCGAGAAGAACTGGCTTCCACCGAAGCCATTGCACAATGCATTTGCGAGTACTTAATTCATGACTCAAATGCAATAACAGGATGTGACATATGTCACCCAACATGCCCCTTTACGTGTTTAATTATGTGTCTTTCTGTAGCAACACTGCAAATGACTGCTCTATGGAAGAGTGTAGGTGTGTCATCCTGACAAACATGATGATAAAACAAACATGACTACACACATGCAGCGTTTTGTGTTTTGCAGCTACTGTAATCACTAACATGAACCATCATTTGCACATTTCTATGCCTGAGTAAGAAATATTTTTAATGTGGTAAGCTCACACTGCGGTTTAATAGCTCCTTGGCAGAAAACATCAGCTCATTAGACGTGTATGGCTCCGATTACTACAAATGAGAGCAAAGAGGTGCTGCTCTCACCCTCTCGGACAACGCTAACACTTAGCACAATGAGAAGCAGCTTTGGGTGAAGCAACGCCAGCCTCCATGCCCAGTCTGACACAAGGTAGAGTTCATGCAAAAAAAAAAAAAAAGCTAAAACTCAGCCACACAGCTTGCCGTACTTAAAGTCAGTAGGGCGTGCAAGCATACCAGAGTGTGTTTGCTTCCCAGAGTGCAAACACCATGATGTGCCATCTAACAGAGCAAACACAAATCGCACTGACAAAGCACAACACTTAGTAGGTGTACAATGACATGGCAGAGACAGGCATGATGAGAATGTGACCTTTTATAGATCTGAGGAGAGTCTAAGTTAGCCAGAGTGAAAATGTCAAGGGCGTTGTTGTAACATGAGCGTCTGTATCAGGCTAAATTAACAATGAACTCAACAAATTTCATCGTGCCTAAGCAATAGAGTGCTAAATCCCAGGAGTGAGTTAGCATTTTAGCACTTCCGGTTCCCTCGTCTCGAAGTCAGTGAGTTTTTGGTTAGCTGCTTGAAATAAGGTCAGCGGTTAACACAAGCTTAAGAGACTTCCACGTTTTTTTCTGCAACATAAAATACGTCAGAAAATATCCCACTTATGAATTAGCTTCGTCACGCAGAAAACGGTGATGCTGAAGTCATGTGACTGTGGTGTTGTTTGTTTACAGCCTGACGTTAGCATTTTACTAATAGCAATTGAATTTATGCTTCAAAGATCATACAAGTGGTGCTCATTTGTGAAGATTATCTTGCTCAACAAAAAGTGTAAGTATCAAACGTTTGTTTGCCACAGAGCTTATTTCTGCAATGATCCAAACTCCCACAGAAATCCCACAGGCTTTGTCGAGGGAACCATGGCGATGCTAATGTTCGCATTGACCTACAAATAGAAGTCATCCTTGAAGCAGTCTATACCGGAAAAGATTACAATAATCAGAAGACGTTCTTTACATAGAAGTTGCTTTAAAGCTTTCCTGATCCACATTCCTTCCTCCAAATACTTTCTGTCTAAAACTCTTAACCTACTGAGCTAAATATTTCCTTAATTTTACTTTATTCAACTAATACTGCCACTTTTACTCCATATTGTCATTTTACAGTTGCGTATCTGGCATCACTATATTCATGTCTGGAACATGGATCCCTCTTTTGTTGCTCCTCCCGAGGTTACTCCCTTTAGCCCCATAGCCAGTTTTTCTTTTTCTGAACCAGGGGTATCCAATGTTTTACAGTTTGTGAAGCCCTCTGAGGCAAATTTGTAACTTGTGACTTCAGGTTATATAAATAAAACCGTCTTGGCTTGATATTGATATATCCCATAAAATCATCATGGAAAACTCTCGTGCTGCCTGGCTGATGTTCATCACAGTGGACCGCACTGTAATTACAAGACAAACCTGGTCATTTTCAGCTGGCATTCTTGTGTATTCCAGGAATCATTTCTGGCTAAAATCTGGTTTACTGATGTAACAACCAGTGCCTAATTAACTTCTGTAAAATGCTTTCTCCTGTTTGACTCATCGGACTAGACCCTCAATGGATAATTTTCAGAGTCCCTCCAGTCTGTTCTGAACTAGTCAAAACTGCATTTTTGTACTATGCACCCTGGGCTAAGAGTAACTATAAGTCAAACTTAATTTGGAAACATGGCCTTCATATCAGGCATTCAAATACCACATCCAAAACGTGCTTTATAAAGAATGCAAAAGGTCTGAATCACTTGCAAGGACCCGCTCTCTCTATGGGCCAATCCACCCCAGGGGCCCCAGTGCACAGTCTATATTCACATCCCTGTAAATACTCATACTCACAATGATGTAAATGGTATTAATGGTTTATAATCATCACGGATCATGTTGCGGCTGGTAAAGGTGGAGCAAATTTGAATTACTTTATATACAGCTGGGTACCTTAACCTGTAATAATATATCATATTTTGTAGGGATGCACGATAGTATCAGCATGTCATCGGTATTGGCCAATATTGGTTTTAAAATGAAGTATCAGAATTGGCCAACACTCGGATATAAATCGGTACATCATCAGTATCGGCCAACATCGACTTTTAAAATGGACTATTAGAATTGGCACAAATGCTTTTTATTACTTCGCACAATTAATGAATATAAAATACATTGAGTATTGTATTTCATGTCTCCATCTGCTGGGGGGGCCATCACGATAAGAGTATCCATGCTTAATATGATGTCAATTTCCCTACAGAAGAGACTTAAAAAGTGGCTACATCGATATCAGTATTGGTCAAATAAGTTGTTATATATCGACTTATCGGATATCTGCAAAAAATCCAATATCGTGCAGCACTTATATTTTGTTTTAATAACATGAATCTGCAAAGTAACTAAAACAGATAAATGTAGTGGAGTAAAAAGTACTATATTTGGCCCCTAAATGTATTGGAGTAGAAGTATAAGTAGCATAAATTCAAAATACTCAAGTTAAGTACCTCAAAATGTACTTAAGTATGTACTTGAGTAAATATACTCTGTTACCTTCCACCATTAAAAGGAAAGAAAAGCAGATGCCACGGTTCAGCATATAATTTTGTTTTAGACAGCTACTGACTACGCCCCTCTATCAAAGTATACTTAAAGCACTAAAAGTAAAAGCACTCTCTATGCAGCATGGCCCGTTTCACAACTATGTAAATTGTATTACTGGATTACAATTATTGATCAGTTTCACGTTGCAGCTAGTAAAGGTTGGAGCTCATTATAATTACTTTTTATAATGCTAGGTACCTTTACCTGTAATAAAATGACATATTTTGTATTGACATAGATCTGCGACATAACTAAAGCCAACATATGAATGTACTGGCGTAAAAAGTACTATATTTGCCCCAGAATTGTATTGGAGTGGAAGTATAAAGTAGCATAAATTGAAAATACTTATGAGAAAGTCATCGCTAATGGCCAACATCGGCTTTAAAATTGGCCATTGTGTCTTTTCTTATTTTGCGCAATGAATAAATATTACATACTTCGAAAAGTAATGTATTTCATGTCTCCATCTGCTGGTGGGCCATCATGATAAGAGTATGCATGCATAATATGATGTCAGTTTCCCTACAGAAGAGACTTGATTATCAAATTAGTTAGGGAAAAGGTGGATGTATTGACATTGGTGGCATATTGGATATCAGCAAAAAAAATCCAGTATCGTGCATCCCTAATATTTTGTATTAACATTAACATCATAAATCTTTAAAGTAACTAGTAACTGAAGCTATCAAATAAATGTAGTGGAGTAAAAGTACAATATTTGGCCCCCAAATGCTTTGGAGTAGAAGCATAAAGTAGCATAAACTGGAAATACTCAAGTGCAAGTACTTCAGAAACTGTACTTGAGTAAATGTACTCAGTTACTTTGCACCATTGTAAGACAGTAAGGCAGATGTCACGGTTCAGTGAGGTCGAGCTGGACGGTGCAGGAGCAGATGAAGAAGCACGGCGCCGTTTTTTTTTTCTTTTCTTTCAGTCCACCGGTAAACCAGTGACGTCATGCCGCGAGCCAGACATGTTACTGGCCACACACAGCGTCCGTTTCTGACCAAACCGAAAAGTTCAACTCAAGAGACACAAATCAATCCCACACACACATCCCTGTGTCCACGAAGGAGTTTGCGTGCACACACTCAAAATTAACTTTTCTTTAATTCCCCATCAAACTCTTCAACCGGCATTTTCTGCAACTCATTCAACCGAATCACTTCCTGTCTCTACCGTTATGGCTTTGAGCTTGTCGCCAGCTGCCACCGTGCTGCTGCTGAACTTGGCGACAAATATCACACACGCGCCTTTTGTTTGAAACTTTACGGTGATTAAAATGTAGTTAAGGTTGTTGAAGAGTTAAATAAATCCCGGTTTGAATCAGTTCCCACTCCACCCATCGCGGTTGCTGAAGTTGCAGCCGGAGCTTCCTGGTTCACTGCACTTGCTGGAGTGACACGGCAGATTGAATGAGTTATGAAAGAGTCCACAGAGGGACAGAGAGGGAGAAAGCATGGCGGATAAAAAGTGCCCAAGGTGGAAATTATTACCTGCTTTTTCGGTGCCTTTCAGAGGGGTGGCTAACAACAACCGGTGGCGTCGCCGTGAGTCAAACTTCTTTCCCCGTCGACAGCAGCTTCGCAGAGAGCTCAGGCTAAACTACTCGCTTCCTCCGTCTCTTTCTCTGCTCCACTCACTCTTTCTATCTTTTTTTCTCTCCCCCTCTTCCTTCTGCCCTCCCTCCTCCTCGAGCTGCTCACTGGTTCGCGTAAATTCACTCGGTACGTAGGCAGCCGGAGCCGGGGTGCGGTCCAGCGCGAGGCGGGCTCCGGTCCGTGTGCACCGCCCCTTCAACCAATCGCAGCAGCGCTTTGATACTCCGCACACTTTAAGCCAATCAGAAGCGCGGATGAAGTGTAGGGAGGGCGGGGCTTGGGGAGCAGAAAGAGCTGAACTTGAAAGAGTTGAGAGGAGGGAGGGCAGAGACGGGGCGCAGATAAAGCTGTGTTTAATGAGAGAGGTATGTGCATACTAAGGATTTTTATGACCATATAAGTACCAGGCACTCTCAGGATGGACTGCATCATCCCGGGCCTCCCTCATGTGTCAACAGGGTCTCGTCTGACCACCGTCTGCTGTGAAAACAAGTAGCAGCGATGGCTCCAACTGTTTGATACTATGTCTACTGTAAGGCTGCCAAATATCAGACATATCCCCCCTTTTGGCTTTTATTTGTAGTAATCTCATTTTGTGTTTTATTTTTTTCCTATGTTGCTGCCGGTCTTGGCCAGGACACTCCTGAATCCATCCATTTTCATGCACCTATCCAGGGCCAGGTCGCGGTGTNTCATATCACTCATACATCACATCAGCATCAACACCTCTGCTGTTACACTGCACTGTTGTATGCAGTCATCCATATGCCAATGTCAGGGTGTATTTTAGCTAATTAAAATCGTGTAGTTGCCCTTGTTTTGCACCTTTATGGCTCACTTATAGCAAATACTACAGTACTTTTTGGCTTTTATTTGTAGTAATCTCATTTTGTGTTTTATTTTTTTTCCTATGTTGCTGCCGGTCTTGGCCAGGACACTCCTGAATCCATCCATTTTCATGCACCTATCCAGGGCCAGGTCGCGGTGTCAAAGCACCCCAGACATCCCTCTCCCCAGTGACACTCTCCAGCTCCTCCTGGGGGACCCCAAGGTGTTCCCAGGCCAGATGAGATATGTAATCCCTCCAGTGTGTTCTGGGTCTGCCCCGGGGCCTCCTGCCTGTGGGACGAGCCCAGAACACCTCTAACAGGAGGTGCCCAGGAGGATCCTGATCAGATGCCCGAACCACCTCAACTGACCCCTTTCGACATGAAGGTGCAGCGGCTCTACTCCGAGCTCCCTCCAAATATCAGAGCTCCTAACCCTATCTCTAAGGCTGAGCCCAGACACTCCACAGGAGAAACTCATTTCGGCAAAGGTTAAATAAATACATAAAAACTATGCGTGACCGGGCCTTTAGTGTAGGGATACTCTTCCTCAGGGTCTTCATCAGTGTAAATCAGTTTCTTCTTTAAAGTCCCAACTGAAAACTCATCTTTTTAGAGCAGCCTTTCCTCATGCTTCATAATATGTTTTATGAACATATTCTTTTTTTTTTCAAGTTTATCGAGTTTCCAACATTATAAAAAAAACATAAAATGCAAAATAAGTTTACAAAAGTCCTACAGTTTCTTCAAAATATACACATACATGGTGACAAGCTGTGTTAAAACAAACTGAAGCATTACAGCATATGAATGGGAACACAAAAAGCAACAATAAATGAATATAAAGTAATAATAAATGAGGAGGAAGAAGAAGAAAAAGAATTTAATTTACATTGGGCATACTATACAACAGACACCATTACAAGTCCTTCATTGCATACTGTATATTACATTTATTGTGTTAACATCAAGTTTAAATGATATGGATGTAAGTTTTTACAGACATTTCCTTGACTTAATGCAGGTGCTTGGTCTCTGAATGCTTTTCTGTGTTAACACTACAGATCTTTTGGCTTGTCGACATCAATAAAAACTTGCTCACTGCATTTTGTTTTACGTCCCTTTAGATAACTGCCAAGAACAAAGAATTTAGAATTATGTGCTGACTGTCTTGTCTGGTTTTGTAAAGGGTCACTGGGTGTCTTGAAAGGCATTTATAAATAAAATGTATTATTATTATTATTATTATTATTAAATCCTGTCATTTCCCAGACAAAGGACCATTTTTTAAAAATATTTTTATTTTTTAATTATAATAAAAAACAGGCTTGAAACTGTACACTTGTGCACTTATCCCCGTCTCATATTGGAAATATGATTTATTCATAGGTGCAAGGGCGGATTATGAGACAATGGGCCGCTGGGCACAGACGCGCAGACGGCCACACCACCTCTCCTCAGCAGGAGCAAGACACTCAGGCTTGTGGTGGTTTAGCCGCTTTTGTTGTTGTTTAGTGTCTCTTTAAGTAATATTGTGTCTTTTTTTGGTTGTTTTGCATGAGTTGGCGGATACTTTGTGTAGCTTTATGGTTCTTTTGCAAGTCTTTCTTGTAATTTGTGTCTATTTTGTGTAATTTTTCGGTCTTTGTGGTCATTTTGTGTCTCTTTTAAAGTAGATTTGTGTCTCTGTTGTCATTTCATGTCTCTTTTATGTAAGTCTTGGTCATTCTACGTGTCTTTGAGGTCATTTTGTGGGGTTTCTTTGTCATTTTGTGTCTCTTTACAGTAAATTTGTGTCTCTTTGTGGCAATTTTTAGTCAAGGTACATTTGTGTCTCTTTGTCGTCAGTTCATGTGTCTTTTGTGTAAGTCTTTGACATTCTACGTGTCTTTGAGGTCATTTTGTGGGGTTTCTTTGTCATTTTGTGTCTCTACAGTTAATTTGTGTCTCTCTGTGGTCATTTTGTGTCTCTACAGTTAATTTGTGTCTCTCTGTGGTCATTTTGTGTCTCTATAAGGTACGTTTTTGTCTCTTTGTTGTCATTTTGTGTCTCTTTTGTGTAAGTATTGGTCATTCTATGTGTCTTTGAGGTCATTTTGTGGGGTTTCTGTCATTTTGTGTCTCTTTAGAGTAAATCTGTGTCTCTTTGTGGCAATTTTTAGTCTCTTTAAGGTACATTTGTGTCTCTTTGTCGTCAGTTCATGTCTCTTTTGTATAAGTTTTGGTCATTTTATGTGTCTTTGAGGTCATTTTGTGGGGTTTCTTTGTCATTTTGTGTCTCTTTAAGGTACATTTGTGTCCCTTTGTGGCCATTTTGTGTTATCTTTGGTTGTGTTTTGACTAAGTTTGTGTCACTTTGTTTGTTTTTGTCTCTTTGTGGTTGATTTGTGTGTCTCTGAGGTATTTTCGTGCCTTTTCCAGTTATTGTGTGTCTCCTTGTGGCTGTTCAGTGTTCTATATAGTCTCTTTTTTGTGGTACTTTTCTGTCTTATTGTTTTGTGTCTGTGTATGTTTTGTGCCTTTAAGTAGTTATTGTACATCTCTTTGCTTGACCTTTGCATCTTTAGGTCTTCCTGATTAGTACGGGTTAATATGACTGCAGACGAAGGCCGGGGGTTGGTGTGCCTGACACTTTGGGCCCCTGGCGCTGTGCCCAGTAGGCCCTCTCAGTAGTCCATCCATGCATATGTGTTATATCAATAATACAGCACTTTATTTATCTATGTGAGTTTTTTCTTCTGCTCCTAGCAGAGGCCAGAGCTCAGAGGTCAGAACAGGGAGCTGATAAGGATTTAGTGTCTGGCCCAAGGACACTTTGGCAGGGTAGATTTTGGCCATCGGTGCCTTGAACCTTTCACTGTTGAACAACTCGAAACGCTCAGCGATCATGTCACTGCTAAAAATAAATAATTTCACCCCACTTGCCTCCAGGGGAATTAAAATATTTTGTTGATCTGCTTTATATAAACAGTTTATGCTTGCTTTAGATCTTAGATGCTGGTGATGAAAACATTTGGATGATATCTTAGCAAGACTTTAGAGATGTTTGAAAACTACTTTACATGTTAATTCAAGGATGGATTGGAGTCTTTAAAACATCCAGTTGTGGTTTAAGAAAACTCAGATAAAATGTAATGATAATTCATTTTAAAGTTTCACAATTTCGCTTTAAAACTCTTCACTTGTCAGCATGTTCTGTTAGCGCATGCATACATCAATCTTGCATCGATATTTTGCATGTATTTAAACACACGGCTGCACCTTGCTGATAAATGATTAGATCAGGAGACCTCACAAGATTCAAACCGCAGCAGCGTTGTGTAATCTACTCTCACAGGTTCCCATGATCCCATCACTCAAACAGGTAAGCCGAGATTCGTGACCAGACACGCTGACACTACATGGGAACTGCTGCGGGTGATGATATAATTAATGTGTGGGAGGGAAACACTTGTTCAGACTTCAAATCACTCCTGACATTTGTTTTTACTGGCTCTTCAAAAAGGCCTGACACACGGAGAGGTAGTAGATGACGTGTTTATGTAGATTAAATCAAAGACGAAGCAACAGGTGTGGAACAGGTGTTTCATTTGATATAGAAAATGAGGAATAAAGAGAAAGGAGTGCAGCGCTGGTAGGAGAGAGACAGTGCAGGAAAATTTAACAAAACAGGGATGAGTGAGATGATGGATGTTGAAATGACAGTTCTGCACTGCCACTGCCAAAGTCTACACAGAAGAATGGAACAGTACAGCGTGAACCTGTTTGCTTGAAATACTCTCCTGGGATTATGATTGGGTGATCTGAGCCCAGTTCGCTGAGTGGAACTGAGAGCACAGTGCCAATCCACATGCCACAAGCAGATGGGGAGACATTAGCAATGGAAAATAAATATATTTTCCCTGTCTCAGTGTGAAACATGGATTGAAAAATCAGCAGCTTTGATCAGCAGCATAAACTGGTGTGGAAAAATCATTTAGAGCTGGGATTTATAACCAGGGGTGCATGTACCCCAGGGGGTGTGTGGAAATATTGTGCAGTAGCTCAGTAAATTTGTGGAAAAAATTTGAAAATATGATTGGAATTAGAAAAGATACCCACATACTGAATCACTGTGACACACAGGTTGAGAGTGATTGGAATTTGTAGTTAGTCAGTGAGAAGATAAAGGTACAGAAGTTAAGAGTGGCTGTGCTTGAAATTATTTTTTTTAAAGGCGTCATATCGAGATCACAAGTTAATTATTTTATCTCTAAGAAAATGAGTGTAGTCATGTCAAGATAATGAGATAATCAACCCGTTATCACAAGAAAACAAAGGTTTTTAAGCAGGTTAATTCTGCTTCTCTTCACTTTACCGTGCTGCACGCTGTTCAGGTCTGGTGGGAGCCAGCTAGCGGCGCTGCTCATTTGGCAATTACTGATGGTAATGCCATCGCAACCCATGGGTTTGCTGCGGAAAAACTGCCCACCGGCAGCCACAGCCATGTGTTACCTCTCTCAGTGACTTCTTACTGGCTTTGAACTGCAGGTGGGAACACGCTGGCTTATTTGCATTAATTTAACTTGGCTCATTATTCGCTGGTAACTAGCTTCTAGTGGTCCCAACCACTCCACTGAAGGAAGGATAGCAAGGCGTTTGGGTGCTGTCCACCAACAATGGCTTTATTGCAGTCTTGGCCTTCTCGTGCGGTTGAACAGTAGCCTTGAGTTTATCTAGACACTTAATTCTGCTGACTATCATCATTCTTTGCTGCATGCGATCTTCACCATGACATACCCGAGAGAGAGCTGCTTGCCTCCGCAATGAAGGACACATCACACACTCACAGGTTACCCACAAGGCCACTGCCATTACAGGGGAAAAGTGTGAGCCGGTAACACGTGGCTCAGGAGGTAGAGTGGCTCGTCCACTAACTGGAAGACTGGTGGCAGGATACTGAACCCCAAATTTCTACTGTTGGATGGGACCAGTTTGCCTTGGAAGACCCTACCAGGACAGCACACCTCCCAAGATCACGGGAGACATATCTCATCTGGCCAGGCAACACCTTGAGGTCCCCCTGCTGCCCCCGCAACCCAGCTTCGGATTGCCTTTGACAATGGATGGATAGACTCTGTTGTCATATACACACAGGCCCGAAAGACACACACATGCACAAACAGGACCTATACAGGTATTGAATGGAGACATGTCAGAGCAAGGGGGGATCGACTTGAGTTGGGCACTTGGGGGTTCGATGCCTTGCTCAAGGCCCCTCTGCAGTGCCCAGGAGGTGAATATTTACCTCCAGTCTCCTCCAATTCATCCAGCTGAGTAAGCAGCTTAATTTTGAGCTGCAAAACCCCTTAAGCATTGTTAACTATGTTATCACTGTTAGCTTGGTTAGCATGGTTACCACCATTAGCAGTGTCAACACAGCTAGTCGGGCTAAAATCTTTAATAATGCTATGGTTTTTGCAGCTCAAAATTAAGCCGCTTACTCACCGGGGTGGGCCAAATTTTTCCGTGCCACCACCATTGGTTGGGGCGGCCTTACCAGCAGTAATTGCAGAATAAGTAGCGCTGCTAGCTAGCTCACACCTGACACAAGTGGTGGTGCACAGTAGAAGCAGCCAAGCCTAACGTTTGCTAACCAGTGGAGACTGGAGGATGGGCAGTGGGCACTATGGATGTTAACACAGGTAGCTGGTTTTCAGAAAATAAAAGACATTTACATTTACAACACACAACATTAAAATATTACCACCTCTACATGGGTAGCCCTTTGAAATGTGGTGCTAAAGCTAACTGGGTTAATGGAGTGCCGGACTAAAAGGAAAACACCTTTTCAGCCTTTTGTTTTCTTGAGAATCAACATAAATAACTTCAAGATCTCGAGATAATGGCATTGAAAAAATAATTGCAAGTACAGCTGTTCTTGGCTTGCACAAAAAGTTCAAACAGTCATCTAACGGTAACAAATACATGCTTGAATGTAGCACTTCTGCCACTGGTAGTACAAATGCAAACTTTATCAAAACCAACTTCAACATTGACAATTTAAGTGTATGTAAAAAATATTGCAATGAGTAGCAGTAGTGTTGAATAAAATCAATTGAAATAAATTAAAATGAGCACATCTGGAACATGATGGTGATGCCGATTAAGTGGGATGTGACAGAGGTACTGGTTTAGAGGAAACATGAGGGTAATTCCACTCTTGATGTCTTAATGTTTTCCTTTCTTACACTTCAGGATGATGCAGGAACAAGAAACAGATGACGCTGCTCTGTGCTACAGGGATAAACAACTTTTGACACGACCTGATGCAAATATTGCTTTCATAGGTGACATCAACACGATCAAATTACAGACTTCAGCACGCCACACAAAGGGAACGCTTCTGCTGATTCACTCAGCAGAGAAGTCAAAATATAACAGGGGCTCAGGTATGGCAGGCATTCACTGACAAACAGGAAAATCACATTTTCTGTTCAACGTGTGATTTATGTTCACTATGTGTCATTATGACAGGAATGCAGCCGTGTGTTTTCCTATACGTTTGGCAGCTGGGCATCACATGCATGTGGAGCAAAACATCGAAACAGTCAGCATGCCTGCCTGGAAAATTCAATAAATCTCACACACTCTCCCTCCCCAGGATGGATGGGAAATATCCGAAATTTAAGCTGAGAGGTCAAAGGTCGCCTTGTCACCCGTTACTTGAGCAGGACCAGATGCCAGGAGAGAGGAGAATGAGGGGGAGTAACAGAGAGAGGGACTTTAAATAAACACGTGCAAATTGCGAAACAACAAAAAGTTCACACGTAATAAAAACCTCGTGTAGAAAAAGAACATGAATTACACAACAAAGGCACAAGATGCAGAACAAACACAAGTGGGCACAGAGAGAAACGCAGGGTTAAAACGCAGGCATGAATTACCAAATATGGACACTTCTGACCTCACTATCTCCCTCCCTCTCTCCGCTTCCCGCTCTCCTTTTCACTGTGACCTAGTCTCTCTCTTTTTCCTTCAGCCGGTGGTAATAGCAGCAGCAGGGTGTGTCTGCAAATCAGGGTGTGTAAAGCCATTATATCATTCAGTCAGAAAGAAAAGGACCCATTCAGGGACAGCATGTTAAAAGGGTGGCATGTTAGCTCACTGGCCACTCTCGCTGTGGAATTACTTGTGTGAATTCATGTGTGCGGGCATTCACACTTTGTGAGAACGTGTGCGTCTGTGCCCTCATGCATGAGACGTATACACGCTACACGAATGTATCCAGTAGCTCAGATCTGTGTCAAATTTAACAGTAAATAGGTTGTTTAATGTAGCGCCGTCTGACCCAGATCCTCGAGCTGTGAGCTGTTACCTGACAGAGAAAAGTCACCACACGCTTGAATGTGAGTCCAGTGTAAACACACTGCTGCTCATTCCAGCAACCAATCATTCCCCAGTCATGTACAATCTCACTGCCGAGACTATTTACGAAACTTGCCTGAGTTCACACAGCCTCTTGGCTTGATAAAGCAAAGTGTTTTGTGTGTAAAGCCAGAACCACAAAGGATAATTAAGAGCACCACCAGCTTTAAAGATAATGCAATAATGAGAGTGTGGCAGAGCGACTGGTTACTTGTTCTGTCTTCTGTCTGTTAGTCTCACCCTGTTTCCTCTTCTCCCTTTCACTGTTACCCTATTGCCAGAAAATAATGGTGGTATTGTATGTTTCTGCAAACCATAAATATGTTAGATCTGTATTATGTAATGGATACATTAATATGTTTACATTTCTTTACATTTCATAAACAGTGTGGTTAACGTGTGGTTAGGTTTGGGCACAAAAACTTCTTGGTTAAGGTTAGGAAAATATCATGTTTTGGCTTAAAATATCCAATTTTGGTTAAAACCGCTCTTCATGGCACTATCCTGGCTGGAAATGCAGTGATGTCTCGCAAAAAGAACAACCATTTTAGTGGCACTATAGCAGCTGGAAATGCAGTGATGTCTTGGTAAAACCAACCACATTTCGTGGCACTGTCCTGGCTTGAAACACCCTGATGTGTCAGTTAAAAACCACCGCTTTTCGTGGCACTATCCCGGCAGGAAACACACTGATGTGTTGGTAAAACACAAGTGGATTGTGGCACTATTATGGCAGGAAACACAGCAATGTGTCAGTAAAAAACAATCGCATTTTGTGGCACTATCCTGGCAGGAAACTGAGTGATGTCTTGGTAAGAGACAAATGGATTGTGGCACTATTATGGCTGGAAAACAGCGTTGTCTCTGTAAAAAAAACCATCTTCCTGTGTTTCTATCCAGACAGGAAATGCAGCGATATCTGGGTAAAAAATAACCACTTTTCGTGGCACTATCCTGGCAGGAAACACAGTGATGTCTTAAAAAAACAAACCACAACTGCTTCTCAGGGCACTTGCCTGGCACAGCGGTGTCTGGTTAAAAAACAACTTTTTATGGCATTATCCCTGGTGGAAAAGCAGCCATGTTTCAGTAAAAAACAACCACTTTTCTTGGCGCTATCCCGGCAGGAAACACAGCGATGTCTCTGTATACTACAACCACATTTTGTGGCACTATCCTGGCTGGAAACACAGTAATGTCTCAATTTAAAACAACCACTTTTTGTGATACTATCACAGCTTGAAACACAGCAATGTCTCTGTAAAAAAACCCACTACTTTTCATGGCACCACCCTGGCTGGAAATGCAGCGATGTCTTGGTAGAAAACAGCTGCTTTTTGTGGCACTATCCCAGCAGGAAAGACAGTGATGTCTGTGTAAATTACAACCACATTTTGTGGCACTATCAGGGCTTGAAACACAGCAATGTCTCGGTAAAAAAACAACTGCTTTTCATGGCACCATCCTGGCTTGAAACACAGTGATGTCTTGGTAAAATACAACCACATTTCCTGGCACTATCCTGGCAGGAATCACAGCAATGTCTCTGCAAAAACCAAATGCATTTTTTGTCTTTGTAAAATCAAATGCTTCTTGTTGCACTGTCAGAGCTGGAAAGGCAGCGATGTCTTTTAACAACTGCTTTTCATGGTACCGCCCCAGCAGGAAACGCAGCGATGCATCACTACAAAACACCCACGTTTAGTAGCTAAAAAAGCCACAGGAAACACAGCAGTGACTCACAGTAAAACAAGCAGTTGGTTGTTTGTTGGTTTCAAATATTGGTCGACAGTTAGACATCTCACCTTGGTGTCACACCATCCACCATCCCCTCCACCTCCTGATGAAATGTCATTACATTACTTTAGAAACATTGATATGATACACATGAAACATACAAGTGATGTGATGTATTTCTGGTTTGCAGAAACGTACAATGCAAACATTTTCCTCTGGCGTCTGGGCTGGCCTACATCCTCCTCCTTTCCTCTGTAATCAGTACACAGGAAGGAGTGATAAGACACATGTTGACTCACAAAACTCAGGAATGTGGAGTAAAGGGCAAAACAAGCAAAGCTTACACTCTTTTGTTAAGATGTCTCTGCGCTAATTCATCACCGGCAACAATGTGACAACACCTCTAATGTGGTCAACATGGTATTGTGAGCCATGTGTACGTCGCATGGGAAAAAAGATGGAGTGATGCAAACAGCAACAGTGGCTGCTTTGTCTGTGTCTGGGTTTGGTATTTGTCTGGAACAGAACGGAGAGCTAACAAGGTGGAGGGCAGCATGTGTTTAAAACATAAATACGGCAAAGTATTTACTATAAACACAGAATGCTCTCTGGCCGTGCCAGATCTGAATGTTGTTACAGAGTTGTTCGCTCTCCCACACATTCAGGAACCTCACACACACACAGAAAACATTTGGATCACTGACAGGCAATTTCATTTCAAACAAACACAGCAAACATTAACAGTTTCAGGCTCTGGGATACTCTCAGTGGAAGCAACATGCAGCTCTGCCTCTCGGCCCGTTTGTTCAGCAGCAGCAGCAGCAGCAGCAGCCGCCGCTGGCTTCCCCTGTCTTTTTTTTGCCTTATATGGTCACAAGAGTGGTTGAGTAAGAGAGAGAGACAGCGGGAGCGAGGACGGAGGTGTGGTCTATTGTTTTTGGCGGAAGAGGTGTAGGGTTACACACTGTTCTTGAACCTTTGGAGCTTGTCGTCATCTATTCAGTCACCTCTCTCCTCTGTGTGAGGGCAGACAAAGAGGATGAGTAGACAACACAGGGAGGTGTGTGTGTGTGTGTGTGTGTGTGTGTGTGTGTGTGTGTGTGTGTGTGTAAGGGGCAGCCTGGGTCATGAATCCAGAGGCCTATAGAGACTGATTATTGAGAAGCAGAGAGAGCAAGTGGTTAGAGTGGTAGATCATTAACAAAAGGTGCTGTCATGCAGTCCCAGACATCTCAAAGCTATGCAGGAATGCCTTTCATCCAGCGCGCAACAATCGTACATCTGGATCACCTGCTGATGCAATGCCAGTGGAATTCCCCCCGTTTCAAAAACCACTGAGTCTCTGCCTCTGGTTGCTACCGAAGCAGCTCTGCGTGAATACATCATCTGTGATGACCTAAGCCGAGCCAGGACCACTAAAAGTGCAGATGGAACATGTCAAATGATGTGCGCTTAATAAGCAGTCTGGAGGCCCCGGGCATGATTCTGTCAGCTGTGGGCTCTGTAATAACATGCCAGGATGGGAAGGCAGGCAGGGGTGGGAATGTTTGTCGGTTAGCGAGTCGCGAGAGAAGACGGCGTGATGAAATGATGACTAGCGGGACTCTCTGACTGCAGGTGCTCTCCTGTCTCCTTCTGCTTTGTTTGACCTCATTTACGCAAGTGTTTCTAGCGGGCAGTGACACAGAAAGCCTTTAATCCTTCTCCACACACACACACACACACACACACACACACACACACACACACACACACACACACGGTCTTATAGGACAGAGTTCTCACACCAAAGTGTGTATAGTAAAGCAGGTAAAACAAAATGGGAGATATTGCTTATTTTGTCTCATATAAAACAGTTTCTTGTTGCATCGTCCTGCTGTTAATGATTTACACTGTCCAGTGATAACACAACAATTTATCACTTTTGTTTTTATTATTGTGAAACATAGCAACCAAACACACAGACAGCTGCAGAGGTCAGAAGTCTACAGCAGTGATTCCCAACCTTTTACCCGAAGGGATGCCATTTCTATCACTGAGTAAACTAACGACCCCTGACTGAGTGACATATTTTATGGATATCTCATTATATTCAGTGCATAACAATAACATAAATTGTGAACACTATCACTGCAGGAAGTTTGTGTAAGACGAGCATTTTGGATGAACTTTCAGCAGATGATAAGTTGTGGATGGTACCAACAGAAGCGTTCCGTACCGTCCCCATGTTTGGTCCCCCCTCTGTTGGGGTACCTAGCACACAGATCTGGTACTAAAAGGTGGAGCTGTGAACACTGCAGTCTGATTGGTCAGTAGAGGACGGTCACTCTGCTCAGGGCTGAGTTGTGTCTGGTTTTGAGGCTCATGTAACCACTGTTCATACTGTGGAGAGTTTTATTAGTAAACTGTAACTATAAAATGAAAGGATGAGAGAGTCAGACTCGAATCACAAATTTGATGACTTTAGGCTTGATTGACAAAAACAAAAAAAAGACTTGCAACTTGACTTGGGCGTGGCCTTCGGCAGCTGCAGCCCCTGAACTGAGACACAGCTAATGACTTGGTCCCACCTCCACAGAAGGGTCTGGGGCCCCACACCGTGTCTGTATGACTGTTTAAAAACAGTAATCACATGCATTTGGACTGGTGACAGACGAGCAGGTGGTCTGACATCTTACTCAGCAGGTGAAACTGAACATAAGAGGCTAAGTGGGGCAGTCAGCTGTGTGCCTGAGGGTCAGAGTCTGTCTGACTGTGACGGAGGAGAGAAAGGTGGTTGGGCAGCGGATGTTTGATTAGGTGAGAGACTCAGCGCATTGTGATGTGAAGATTAGAGAGACAGACGAGAGGGCGGACGCTGCTGATTTGAGGGGATGACAGAAGGGAGGTAATTTAGAGGGCAGCGATAAGTGGAGGGTGGTGTGTGGGTGTTTTTAGTTACGCTGATGAGAGGGTTGTGACAGGGTGAGTAACACCTACATGTTCAGACAGACGGCAGAGAGACGTGGTACGTATGACACTGACATACGATAACACTAACTGAGAGCTACGTCATGTTCGTCAACACTGTCGTACGCCACTGGTTCCCAAACTGGGGGTCTCAACCCCTCTAGGGGTCGCTAAAGCTTCACAGGGGGTCAAGAGGCCTTCTTGATTTTACACAGTGTCAGATTTTTGTGTTTTTTACACATACTGTAGGCTTTTATCTCACAGGATAAGGACACAATGAAGGCCTGAGCACATGCTATAGTCTCAGAACCTTCACTCTCTGCTAAACAGCCTCGTTCTACATTACAAATGTGTGTAGTTAAAACAACAGCGAATACAAAGTTGGCCAAATGTCAGCAGAACCATCGAGGCTCCACCACGACACTGAAGACCCCGCAGATGTTCCTGGCCAGCCCCGCAAGCAATGGACGACCCTCAACCACCTGAGGACAGACTTAAGACTCTACTTGCGACTCAGACTTAAGACCACTGCAAACTGTGGAACACATAATAACCAGCTGCCCCAAACACCGGCCACCGAATGGCGATCGTGGTCTAATTGACCTGGATGATGAAACACTGGACTGGTTTGCCTCAATGGAGCTGAAGGTGTCAGGACATACGCCAGAAGAAGTTATTTATGAGACAGGAGAGGATGGTGCAAAACAAGGGAGGCACATGAAGTAATTTTTTAAGCACTGGGGAGAGATTTATGTTTTTTCTTTTCATTTTGGCTTAAGGGAGAGACATATCTCTCTAACTGGTTGTATTTTGTATATATTTTAGATACCCTCTCAATCCCAAAACCCACCAGCAGGTTTGAAAGGCATATTTTCTTTAAAAACTGTCTGCGCTGTATGAACATTTAATTGGCTCTGATACTACCTGCATTTGGTGTGAATATATTATTATTTATGGTGGAGGGAGGGTCATGCTTTTTCCCGCCAGTCGCTCATGGAGGCTTAAGGGAAAATATTTGAAGCCTCTAGGGAGGGTCAAGATTAAAACAAAAAAACAACATGTCATCCCCCAGCTACCCCCCTGAATTTTTGTGATGTGACCTCAGTCTGAACAGTCACATCAGAATTCACTTTTACATCACCCACAGATGGAGATGTTGTTAAAGCTGGTCCTCAACACCCTAAAATTTTGGATGAAATCTGTCCCAGTGGAACCATTCACATCACAATCATCGCACCACTCCTGGCTCCGACTCCGTATCCACACACACCTCCGTACACAGATAGCAGCCAGTTCTCCACAAACATTCATAATTAAAAATGTGTCTCTCTTTTACCTCATCATCCTTATCATCTGCTCATGAATGCACCGGCTTCCACTGCACATCATATTTATTTTTAAGATTAGTTTTTGGCTTTATTAGATAGGACTGAGCATAGTGTGGTGGTGGGGCATAGTATCGCAATATTTTGTGTAGCATTGTATCGATACACAGACACCAAGTATCAATTTATAATTATATAAATTATTCATACTGTAAATACAAATTAAACGTTTGGTAGCCTACACTCTAAAAAAAATATCCAGTGGTTAAACGTAAAAAATTAAGCTAACAATTTGCACGCAAATTTTTAAGTCAATCCAACTCTGGCCTTATTGAGTAAATCCTAAAAGTCGTTTTTAATGCTGACAAACTCAAATAAATTTAGTACAATCAACATGATCCGCTTTAACATTTAAAAACTTAAATTAAGTTGAATCAACATAATATTCATCCAAAAGTTGTGTTGATGTGATTAAACTATTTTATTTAAGATATTCTAACTCATTTATTTTAATTCCATCCTACTCAAAACTGTACAAACTGTTTTTGATTTTGACCAACTTCTTAAAATAAAGTGTCAACTGTTTAAAACACATTAAGTTTGAAGAAGTCTCTTGGATGACTCAAGAAAGTCCAGTTGCCTACGATATAACCCTGAGGATTACCATGACCTGGATGACTGAGAATCTTCACCGATAAGCTCACGAAGATACTACAATTAATACAGAAACAGTTTACTCATGCCAAGTCTCACTCTATCCTTTAAACTACAGTTTACTGCTGCAATGAATCATTAATCAGTGCATATTCTACTTATATTCACAGGTGGACAAACATACATGAAAACAATTAACCCAATAACCCTGAAACTGTGTGTGTTTCATTTAAGTCAATACATGCCAAATGTGTGTTTTCAAATTATTTACAATTTTAGTTACCATTATAATTTATCATTTAATGTATCCTCTTATCATAAAAGATAAATACAACTAGTATCCAGTGTGGGTCAGTTCAGGACCATGACCAGTTCCCTCTGGAATTTGATGTTGACCTCAATTTAAAAAATAATGTGAACAGCCTAACAGAAAAAAAAGGATCTGGGCAATAAATCCAAGAGGCGTGTTCATGTCTTTCAGGCGGGAAGTTTTTGGAGCATAGGTCAACGTGTCTCAGGAGTCACAGGACTCATTTACTAGCTTCAATTCACCACTACAAGACTATCCCCAACTTCTAGTGTTCTCGTACTTTGCTGCAGAGTCAGACGGCCACTGCAGCTTTCCATAGATACAGTACAACATAGAATCTTGCTGCAGGGCACGCTTCGCCGCTGCTTGGTGTGTTTTCTGTAGTTTGCCCTGTGAAAATCTCCCATCCTTTTCTCCCATAGGTATATAAGTCGAACTGTATCCTCCCATGGCTGTCAACGCAACCACCACAGGGGAAGTACAAAGCCTCATATTGCATCAGTGTCATTAGGGACAATAAAACTGCGACCCCCTTGTCATTTTTTCTGACCACAGACAAAAACACGATTCACATACAGAACATCTTCTGACTCCTTTATTACGTCACTTGGTCATGTTTCCGGTACATAGAGTTCATTTGAGTAATAAACTAAATCAAACTCAGATTTGTAATTCCCACTTGACGTTAGATTCACAGTCAGGACCCAGATACACACACGCACTCACACACGCACACACACACCTTCCGTTCTCGCGTTATTAGGCATAATGGTGTAAAATGACCATGTGTGGCTGAGCGATGTTAGTGAAACGCCGCCACCGTGTGGACTAAAGCAGGAACTACAGTTAACACTGTCACAAGCCTCATTCAGTATTGTCAGCTCTTAAGGTAAATCCTCTTCAGCACTACAACTAGACACGTTCATCCCTCATGTTATACAGTATAAGTGCAGTACAGCGGCGTATTTTCCATTCTACAGACTTTTACAGCAAACGTACACAACCAGCCCGGCTGCTCCTGTAATGAGTGGAGCTGAGGAGCCGTCACATTGTGGAGAGAAATGAAACTGCTGCAAAATGGAGCATGGCATGAACTAAAGTTTTAATGGAAGCACACACCCATCTCTACACAAAAAATAAAACAGAAGGAAACAAAACAGAAGGAGACAGAGGCCGTAATGCAAAGCTAAAGCAGTGTGCGTCTAGGGATGGGTGTGAGCGTTTGAGCGTTTGCCAGCTGGGATTGTTTATTTGTCGGCTGTTGCTAAACTGGCTCAAGATGGCAGCCAGGATCATAGAAAACAGCCCCGTGACAGTGGTGAGTGGCAGGGCGGGGACAGCTGGTTCATTGTCCAATGATCTTGGTGACAAATGAGTCCAGCTCATCATCATCTTTGATCCCCACGAAATGGTCGACGACGTCACCTCCCCGTATGGCGATTACTGTCGGAACAGCAGACACCTGGAAACACATCAAGTCATGTGTTAGCCGTACTTAATCTTTTTTCATAATGTACCCTTTTGAAATATTTTTTGAGCTAAGTATCACCTGACCAGCGCAAAACAAATAAGTGGGCACACCAAGCAGCTCTTGTTTAAAAGGTCTTTAATGCAGAGTGACGTGTCGAGTCTACACCTCTTCCTCAGGCTGTCACTGGCCCAGGGCTACCCAATAACCCCTTTTACACTGCCTGTACAAGGCGGCAATGTCATGTCATTATTCTGCCTCACCGTTTTGTATTAAGGTACGTTTGTGGAATAGGAGAAAAGAGCTGTCTTGCTTTTAAGCCGGCAGCGGAGGTAGCAACAAATCCAAATCAACATCTGTGTGAAGCCCAGTTCAAACCAAAGATTCTCGACGAAACGTAACCGCTTTAGTGTGAGAGCACCTGTGGCAGCAAGCGAATACAGCGTTCATGGTTATTTTGACTTGACTAGCAGGGTTCACTACAAGCTGATTGGCTGCACACTGCTGCAACTTTTCTCTGCCATTTTTAAACGGATTTGTCTCATTGCAAATCTTTGGTCTGACCTAGGGTTAGGGCTACTGTGTTATAAGACAAGACAATAACATTATGACTATACAACATGGGTTTACATCAAGTACGAAATTAAGTCCTTTAGGCATTTTTTTAATTCACAGGAAAAAAAACCCCAATGATTATTGTACACAAACTATAAAGTTTAGATTGCAAAGTCAACATTGCCACAAAAATACTGAAAGTCTCACCCCGTATTCGATGGCCAGGTCTGTGTGATCGTCTATGTCAACTTTTGCCATGGCAACACGGCCTTTCTGTTTCGCGACAGCCTTCTCCAACCTCGGCCCGAGGATCTTACAGGGTCCACACCACCTAAAAACACACAAACAGATCCAAAGTCAAAGCCCATCCATCCATTTTCAGCCACTTATCAGGGGCCAGGTCGCGGGGGCAGCAGGCTAAGCGAGGCATTCCAGATGTCCTTCTCCCCAGCAACCATGTGACCCTCGAGGTGCTCCGTAGAAAAAGGATGGAAACCACATTATGATTCCAGTGTACAGTAACTCAAGAATGACACCAGTTGTATGTCCTTGTGTGGTAAATACGAAGCTAGAATGAGCAACAGGGTAGCTTAGCTTAGCATAAAGACTGGAAACAGGTAGCCTGGCTCTGCCCAAAACTAACCAAATCT
Organism: Epinephelus moara; assembly: GCF_006386435.1. Lineage (NCBI taxonomy): Eukaryota > Metazoa > Chordata > Actinopteri > Perciformes > Serranidae > Epinephelus > Epinephelus moara. The sequence goes on along the minus strand of NC_065523.1, from coordinate 35,233,305 downwards.
GTCATCCATCCATGTTCAACCACTTATCCGAATGCTGGATTGTGGGGGCATCACTGAGCAAAGTATTCCAGATGTCCCTCTCCCCAGTGACACTTTCCATCTCCTCCTGGGGGACCCCAAGGTGGTCCCAGGCCAGATGAGATATGTAATCCCTCCAGTGTGTTCTGGGTCTGCCCCGGGGCCTCCTGCCTGTGGGACGAGCCCAGAACACCTCTAACAGGAGGCGCCCAGGAGGATCCTGATCAGATGCCCGAACCACCTCAACTGAACTCTTTGAAGGAGCAGCGGCTCTACTCCAAGCTCCCTCTGGATGTCCGAGCTCCTCACCCTATCTCTAAGGCTGAGCCCAGACACCCCACAAAGGAAACTTATTTCGGCCACTTGTATCCGAACCTCATTGTTTTGGTCACTACCCAGAGCTCATGACCACAGGTGAGGGTTGGGACGTAGATGGACCAGTAAATCGAAAGCTTTGCCTTCTGGCTCAGCTCCCTCTTCACCATGACAGTCCGGTGCAGCGCCCACATCACTGCAGACACTACACCAAACCGCCGATCCATCTCATGCTCCATTCTACCCTCACTAGAGAACAAGACCCCGAGATACTTGAACTCCCTCGATTGAGGCAGGAAGTCACAGTGCTCAGTCCAATAAGGACATGAATGTTGAGCAGATGACTTAAAGCTACCAAGATTTTAAACAAGGAGCAAACCAGATCAAGTGCATGGCACAATTTTACTTCTAAGCATTGAGAATGTTTAATAATCGATTAACAATAAAAACATGATGGTATGTATTTATTGGATTTTACCAAGTTTCACTGTTAAAAAAAGTAAAAAGAAAAACTTAAAGTGTTTTCTTTACAGCAGACATTTTGACTTGTCACAGCAGGAACATATCTCAGTACACGATGACACTGAGCTGACCCTTTATCTGACTAATCTGTGTCTGGATCCAGATGAGATATACTGTCATCTACACCCAACATGAGAATGCATGAAATCATTAAAAGCTACAGAGATGAAGACCTCTCTATAGGACAGAGTATATATAGCAGCTTCTTTCCAGTAACTGTTGTGTAACCTCACATGTCTTCAGAGTGGAATCCCCCCGGTCAGTGGTGTACATGTGTGTTTATTTTTAACAGCAACACACACGCACATTGTATGTTACACTTCTAGACATTTAAAGAGGCAGGGCGGCTGTAAAACAAGGTCTGTCTCAAGGTCAGTACCTAAATCCCAAAACAACACCCACACATCAGTGTTGATACAGATTTTAAGGATTTCCCAAACTGCTCCAACACAGCGACCTTCAGTCCTGGTCGCTGAGAGTAAGACTGTTTTTTATCATGCAAGATAGTTAATTACAGAACACTAAAAAAAAACAGCCTGGCTAGATTAGCATTTAAACTTTTCAATGATTAGAGAAGAAGCACGAAAGAAGACAAACGCCTTAATTAGCTTAAATCATGATTTTAAACTTAGCATTTTAAAGGGTAACTTTAGTTTTTGTGCCTAAATAACTAATGAGAACAACAATTTTGAAAATTGGTTCAGTATGAGTGAGACTACTGCAGCTGTGAAACAGGCTCCTATGTAACCACTCTGGGTGTATGCAATTTATGTCAACTGAAAGTGTTTGTTTTTGCCACTGACAGGCTCAGATTGTCTCAGGAGTGTCTGACAACATTACGGAAAGGATCCCTACAGAGATAGACCTTTTTGTTTTAGAGCAGGATCCTTTTGTTCAATCAGAAACACCCCCTAAATCGCCAAACCCACCAGACTCCATTTAAATCAATAGCAATTTAAGCGTGTATAAAGTCAGCATATTTTCACATCTAATGTTGCGTTCACACCAGGCATGAATAAAACAATTCGGAGAGCGAATTACATGTTAAGTCAATATAAAGACGCAATTAGATGCGAAAGACCGCCAGGTGGCATGATGAACGTGACGCGAAATACGCACATTAAGCGTTGCGAATGAAGCGAGAAGCCTGATTTTGCGTCATACACTTATTCGCAAGAGTTGGGAAAGCTGAACTCCAGCAACCAATTCGTGCCGCAATAGCCAATCAGCATTGAGATCCTCCGGGGATGCATGACGCAGAGGACGTACCAGCCGACGTTCATTTATCAATTCAGTAATTTCCTGTGTGAAGAAAGCCAACAGAAAAATACTCTAGCATTCAAACTTGTGAGAGTAACGGTGTGAACATGACAAAACTGTGTGAATTAAAGTTTAATTTCAACCAAACAAGGGTTAGTAATTGTTGGATCAATGGAAAGATGAACCAGGACTGTTTTTGTAAGTTTTATTTTGTTGCTGTCGACTCTGAATGAAGTGTATTTTACGATGATAAAATTAGTGTTTATTTAAACAGAGTCTGGTGGGTTTGATGATGATGACCTCCGGGCTGTTTCTAGTTAAACAAAAATGACATTAAAGTTTAACAAAAAGCTCCATCTCTTTACATGATGTTATCAGACACTTAAAATAGTAGTTTCAGCCTGTCAGTGACAAAAACAAACACTTGTAATGGACGTACTTTTACAGCACACAAACCCCCCGAGTGTTTACATTACAACCGGTTTCATGGCTGCTGGTCACAGCTCTCTTGCTCAACACTGGACCACTTTCAAACACTGTTGTTCCTGTTAGTCACTTAGACACAAACACATGGGAAAATAAGGTCCAGGTTGAAAAATACCAAAGCTTCCCTTGAAGGCAAAATCAGTGCCAGCTTTAAAATCAAATCTAAAACCCACCACTATGTGTGTTTAATGCTGTTTGCACAATCTTTATGAGTTGGTTTAATCCTTTTTCTACATCACTTTACTTAAAAGGAAATTTCAGTTTATTTCAACCTGTCTCCTATCGTCCTAAATTTGTTTCAAGTGACTAGTGACATAAAAATAATAGTTAGCATGTTAGCCGTTAGCCTAGATACAGCCGGGGCGCATAGTAGTGTCAGACCTGTTAAAACGTAAGTGAATGGGCAACCTTCAAGTGCATAGTTAGTCCACTAAACAAGCTTTTTTTCCACAAAGACCGCCTCATATCGTTAGGATAAATGTCAGAGAACATGTAGAAAACGACATGTAAACGTGTTGTCTTACCTTACCGGTGTGCTGCCATGTTTGTTTACCATCTAGCTCTGCTTTCCAA
>NC_065523.1:35216655-35230002 GCF_006386435.1 Epinephelus moara | reverse complement strand
AAGACAACACGTTCACATGTCGTTTTCTATATGTTCTCTGACATTTATCCTAACGATATGAGGCGGTCTTTGTGGAAAAAAAGCTTGTTTAGTGGAGTAACTTTGCACTTGAAGGTTGCCCGTTCACTTGCGTTTTAACAGGTCTGACGCTACTATGCGCCCCGGCTGTATCTAGGCTAACAGCTAACATGCTAACTATTATTTTTACGTCACTAGTCACTTGAAACAAATTTAGGACGATAGGAGACAGGTTGAAATAAACCGAAATTTCCCTTTAACATACAAGATTGTAGCGCTGCAATCACTGAGTCAATCAAAGGAAATCATACTTTAATGTTCATCATTCTCAGATGCAAGGAGATGATGCATTTCTTCATTTTTTCAAGTCCATTTTAGGATCACATTATATCTAACCACTTTAATTAGTGTATACTTTCATATAGTCGGTCTGTTAGGTCAGACCGTCATCGACAACCCGCCATACTCACTGTGCATGGAAATCAACTAGCACGGGCAGCTCGCTCTTGATGACCCTGTCCGTGAAGTCGTCGTGGTCCTGAACGTTGAAGGAGACTTCCCGGCGGGTAGTGTGAGGGAGGGAGCCAGGCAGAGTGCGTGAGGGGGACAGGAAGGAGACCCGGCTTGTGGCGGACTGCAGCGAGGTGGAAAAAGAAGACGAGGAGGCGGTGACGGCGGTGGACGCTGGGAGGCAGCGGATGTCTTTCAAAGAGGATGTCCAGATTCTGCGTACTAGCAGCCTGTGAGCCATCTGAGTGAGAGAACAGAAGAAGAATGTTGATTAAGGTCATTGTGATTTCAGGACAGTTTGACACACCTTTTACTGCATCATAAGAGCATCTGTAAGGCCTGCATGTTTACAGCTGTTCTATACACACAGGGCGTACTGTGGGTGTGTGTGTGTTTACCTGTATGATTTATGTGCATTACCCTGAGGCACAAACAAGCTTTGACTAGATTCTATCATGACTTTAAAGCCAAGGCACTGACAGGCCTTTGAACTGATGATGAAACCAGTAAGAGAAGAAAAAATTAACTACACGTCTGAACTGTGTGCGAGAAGAGCTGCTCAAACAAACGGCCCCTGGTGGGATTAATAAAAGGTGTCTGAATCTGAATCTGTGCAAAACAAGAGCAAACTGGGCTGGGTTGTTTAACTGGGAGGCAAGATAACCAGTGTGCAGTATAAAATCACATGACAGACCAGTAAACATAAAATCACAGCAGATCCACTGCACTCTTTATGGTCTCAATAAGCGCTCTGACCTTCAGGGTGCAGGTTAAGCGTGCCCAGGGTGCGGACTAAAAGAGGCACCACATCATTTGTCCCACTTACCACTCAGCTGCTTAATGAGCTCTGATCACATGGTCTGGAACTGGTGCTAATGTCCTACATCAAATTCCCAGAGATGATGTTTTTTTTTTATATGTTTTTTGTGACGCATGTTTTCCCCTTGGGGCAGGAAAGGTTTCACTTATGTTACTAGGCAGCAAAAAGCACTGAGACATCTTTTAAAAACTGGTACAGGTCTTATTTAATTTAAAATAAAAGGATCTTAAATCCTATTAAACACCTACGTCTACCAGCAGTATTAAAAACTGGCAGACGTTACTGGCCAGGAGGATCAGGATTAGAGCTGAAAGAATTAATCAAGTCATTTGGGAGGTCATTTTCAGGTCTACAGATTCAGGAAGCTAATTTAGAATTAAGCCTTGTGCATGGATATTAAACTGGGTATGTTATTATATACAGATAACATGGTCTGAATTTAAGTCTTCAGCTGCACAAAAAGCTATTTAAGAAAAACATTAAGTCACTGTGAGGAAGGCTTAATACTGGGGATGCACGATATTAGAATTTTTGCTGTGCGATATGCCGATATATGACAACTTGTTTGGCCGATAACTGATACATATATTTCCTTTTTTCCCCACCTAATGTTAGCGATCATCAGGTCTCTCCTGTAGTGGAATTAACATCATATTACACATGTATACTCTTATCGTGACGGCCCACCAGCAGATGGAGACATGAAATATTATACTTTTAAAAGTAGGGTGATTTAATCGGCTGATTATAGCCATTAGAGAGTAATCGGCAATCGGCCAAAAGTTGGCCGATTGACGCCGATGTTAAAGCTATAGTGTGTAACTTCTACAGGTCCGTAAATGTCCGTTTCACCCAAGCCAGTGCTAGAGGAGATGACACAATGCTGATTAAGCCGATCGGCTCCTCTAACATCTCGCAGTATTTTTCAATATATACCATTTTTAGTATGCGTGTCGACCGGCGACATTCCCGCACTGGCGCACAGGAAATGCTTCCTCACAACAAGAAGGGAGGGGGAAGAAGAGCGGAGAGTGTCACAGCAAGAGGTACAGCGCAGGTAGAAAGAGAAAGCAACATGGTGGAGAAGCGGCCAAGAGACAGTGTTCAGAAGTGGATCCTACCACAAAGAAAAAGCCTGGACGTTCGGCTGAAGGTCTATTAGCAGCGAAGGAAAGTGACCGACGGAGAAGGCAAACAAGGATTTGTATTGGCGTCGCTTTTCCTCGGTGGAGAGCCCTGAAGGAAGAAATTGGGCTGAGGGCAGACACGGATGTTGCCTTGCTGCTGTTGGATAAGTAAGTGACTTGGTTTATAATTATATCATGAGTAGTATGTGTTGCTGTTACATGTACTGGACCTAGTACTTTATTATTTTCTTGGAAATGGTGCTATGAACGTAATGTAATGTTAGCAGCCTGGTGTTCGTCCTTGTGTAGCGTTGTGTACACAGTGTGAAGCGAGTGTTACTCTGTGTACACGGAAGTGCCAGCTTATTTGTTGTAATAATGCATTATCCGCTGGGCGACAGAAGTTACGCACTATAGCTTTAACACTTATATTTTCATCACTAATAAAATGCAGGGAATATGGTGTTTTACTTAGAAATGATGTCCTTGTGTTACTTTTTGCACTATAACCTACCTCTGTTAAACTGGCGATAATAAGAAGAACTCTGGTACTGTGAACCTACATGTGAATGTCTTAATTCATATAGACCTTGCATGATTATTTTATTTCCCAGAGGTTTACTGCCTTTTTGCACATCATATTTTTGATTTATTTTGTGTTCAAATCGTTCATATGCTGCTTGATCCACACAATTTCTGATAATAAATGCATTTGAAAATAGTTCCTTCGATTTATATCTTGGTAACGAGTGTTTGAACTATATTTAACCCATCAAAAGCAGGTATTTCGGGGGTTTTTAAATTGAAAAACGTAAAAATTTAATCGGCCGATATATCAGTTATCGGATTTTTTTATTCCATAATATCGGAATCGGCATCGCCCCCAAAAAATCCATATCGGTCGGGCCCTATTTAAAAGTATGTAATATTCATTCATTGTGCAGAGTAAGAAAAAGCATGTTATATATTGGCTTATACTGATGATGTGACACTATTATCATGTATCCCTACAAAATATGATATATTATTATAGGTCAAGGTACCCAGCAACATGTAAGTAATTAAAATTTGCTCCATCTTCACCACCCGCAACATGACAGTGATGGTCACATGAATGCATAAATAATTATAATCCAGTAATACAATTGACATCATTGTGAAATGGGCCACTCTGCATAGAGAGTGCTTTTCCTTTTTAAACTTTAAGTATATTTTGGTGCAAAACTTCTGTGCTCTTACTTGAGTACATTTTTGAATGCAGGACTATCGCTTGTAATGGCGTATGTCTACACGGTGGTACTCCTACTTTTGCTTGAATAAAAGGTCGGAGTATTGTGATCGTGCCTTTGTGGTAGCTGCTCCAAAGCTCTGGTGTAGCCTTCCACTCTCAATTAAATCCTCCTCCTGCATTGACACTTTTGAGACGAATCTTAAAATGTACATGTTTTCAATGGCCTTTGGTTGTTCGTAGTGGTTTTAATATTTTATAATCTTTTCACGTTTGTATTTGTTCTTACCAGTTTTATTCTGTTTTATATCCGTGTACATGTTATATCGCTATATATTTGTGTGTCACTCTTATCTTTTGTACAGCATGTACAACATTAAATGTGATATATATAAATAAACTTGATTTGATTGGAGTACTTCTTTAGCCTCTGCTTTCTTTACAATCCTGCTGCTGTCACACTGGGACCTCCACAAACCAGGAATAAACAGGACTGTGATTTACTTCACTGCGATCAACATAGTTTTTCCGTGACAATTTGTAAAAGGTCCTTTTTGAGTTGATGGATAGTTTTAAAGTTCAGTGTTTCAATGAGTGTTTATCTTCAAGTATAATATGAGATTACACAATAAAGTGCCTCATTTAAGACATTATAGTTATAACAGCTGCTCTCAGGACTCTCTTACACTATGTTTCTGCAATAAATATTTTTTAAATACATTTTCCCCGCATAACTCAAGAGTAAAACTTAATCTTCCACCCAAAAAATAAGGTTTAGTCCCAGCTCTCAAGAATGAGTGTTTTCTGTTTGTGAATTGTCTCTTGTTGTTTTAAAATATATAATCCACACTGTGGTCCTGGTGGCTAGTATGAGTTTATGGTGTCTTGTATGTCCAGGCAGGCTGGGCACAGTTATACAGATATAACACAGTTATAAGCAAGACATTCATATAATTAAAGTGGAGTACAAAGTACAGTATTTCCCTTTGAGGTGTGGAGGATATAAAGTAGCATAAAATGGAGGTATTCAGCTACAGAAGTACTTGAGTAAAAGTACTTGGTTACAGTCCAGCTCTGATTAACAGTTTGTCTGAAGCCATGTTGCTCTGCTGTTAAAACACACTCACACACACACATGAACAAACAGAGTTAAATAAGTGTCTTAATTAATATTTCCTCATTACCATCTAGTCTCTGCTTCAGTCTCAGTGTTTTCACAGCTTCTTATGTTTGCTAACCCGGCGCCTCATTTGCTCCCATAACCTACGTTACGTATGACTTTGCCCTCTCCGTCCTCCTCCTCCTCCTCATCTTCCTCCTAACCTCTCCCTCCGTCTCCTCCTCGCGCTGTGTCACACACACACACACTCGGCCCGGACAGTTTCTGAACACACTCCTAAATGTCACACACGGCGGAGGTGGAATAAAAGAATAGGATGTGTTTTCAGTGTTTACCTTGCTGCTCTGGTAGCGGTGATCTCGGCCTTGGCGGACCAGTGAAGTACTTCCGCTTTAATGCCGCAGATAGAAAAAGGGACAGAGCAGCTTTTTAGCGCCTCTCATGTCCGCTGCGCTCTGAGCGGCGCCCTCGCCTGGTCAGATGAGGAAGTACAGGACAGTCCGTTTACACTACATGTATCTTTGAAAGTAGTTCCAACTGACACACTCAATTAGTTTAGTACAACCAACAAGATTTTCTTTGACCTAGAAAAACTTAATTAAGTTGAACCAACTTAATATTTATCCAAAAGTTGTGCCGATATTAAGTGGTCAAATTACTTTATTTAAGATATTCTAATCTACTTATCTTAATTCAATTCTACTTAAAAATGTAAATAAAGTTTTTTTTTTTAATTTTGACCAACTTCTTAAACTAAGATGTCAACTGATGAACACACAAGAATGAAACAAATTGTTTTATGCTGAAAACCTTTATTTAGAGTTTTAGCTACTAACCCCACGAATCATTTCACTCTAAAAACATATCCTCTGGTTCAACTTAAAAACAAGGGTAACTATTTGCATGCATCTTTTTAAGTAGCTCCAATTCTGGCCTTGAGTGAGTCCTATGAATCTTTTGAAATCTGACAAACTCAATTATTTTAGTACAACATACGAGATTTGCTTTGACCTTGGAAGGTTTAATTAAGTTGAACCAACTTAATGTTTATCCAAAAGTTGTGGTGATATTAAGTTGTCAAATTATTTTCTTTAAGATATTGTAACTTATTTATTTTAATTCCATCCTACTTAAAAATGTAAAGAAAACAAAGATAATGTTAAATTTTGAACAACTTCGTAAACTAAGTTGTGAACTGACTAAAGCCTCTTTCACACAGAGCGTGATTTTTCACGGCGCCCACCAAGGCGCGCAAGACAGGATTTGGGGGAGTACAGGCTCGTTCAGGAGCTACAGCTCCATGGTGACTGCTTCCGGGTCTACTTCAGGCTCTTCTCTGCTATTGGACGTGCCGAGGTGTCGTCACAGCGCTTTGCGGTGAAATTAAAACATTTTCAATTCGAGCGCAGGCTAGCGGTGCACAGACACCGCGGCATGCGCCCTCTCACGCCTCTGACTCTGGCTCCATCTTTACCATACAGACATGAAAATGGTGTCAATTCTAATCTAACTTTCAGCAAGAAAGATAATTAGGGTGTCACTTTATAATTATTTAATTTCTATTTCAGGAGGTGCTTTGGATTCTGGGCAGGATGATGTAATTTAAGACATATTTCATTGTAAAACTGTAATAACATGCATTTTTGTTTGTGTTAATATGAATATAGAAAATTAAAAATGTAATAAGTTGTGTGTGGATCTTTTCCTTTTGACAAATGGAGAATGTCCCCTGCTCGCTGCACATGTTTAATTCATGATTTATTTAGAGATGGAATAGTCGATAGTCTGCGCCTTTCATGTCCCAGAGGGCAACAGGATGAAAGAGAGAGGAGGTGAGTGGGTTGTTTGGAGTAGAGATGGGTGTCATCCAGAGCTCAGTGAAGTCAGACTCAAAAAGACTGAAACAACACACTGGACAGAGAGGAACTCAGATGAGCCGACAGACGAGACGATTACTGAAGCATGAAGTCAGTGTGGTAAACCATGTCCACCAGGACCAGACGATGAAGACAGGAGTACCCTTGTGCTTTGAGCCATTTCTACTAAGAGGTACAGTCATCTGTAATGACGACCACAAGTATCCTCTTGTAAGGATGAAGAGTCAGACTCCATCTGTGTTGTATGGCTGACACATTACTTTTCTTTTGCCACATTTTGTCACTGTGGAGACTAAACTTTGGAGAGTGAATCAGTGAAGAGTAGTGGTCTCTCTGATCCCCTTCACTCTGGACTGCTGTGGATCTCTGCACAGGAAGTATCTGAACCCTTTCAAACAGGATGCATAAAAACATCGAGAGGAAAGTTGGAATTTCGAGACCCTCTTCCGTCCTTCGACCTCCTCCGCTGTTTCGCAGCATCGGGCCGCCGGGGCTCTCTGCCAATCTGCCCCCACACCGACGACTCCGCTCTATATTCTGCAGATCCAGAGCTGTGCTGCCTGCAAACACACACCCCACTGAAGCTTCAGGTACACACACCTATAACGACATACAGACGGGCCACCATGCTCGTACACTTGTATGCCCACTGGGTTGCAACGATGCGCTCTCAGAGGATATTCAGTCCGGCACAGTGTTGGATGCTTTTCAGCCTGAGGTGGACTCAGATCTACAAAGAGGAGCTGTGTTCAGGCCAGGGGGTTTTCCAGCCACATGGTTAGCAAGCCCTCGGGTGCAGCAGGACAGACAGCTGTTTTCTCACCTCTGTCCATCTGCAGGAGCTGGTGGCAGAGACAGAGGCAAGCAGGGCAGATGGGTGACTCCACTTCAGACATCAGAGGATCCTGCGATCAAAGACAAGCAGCGGCAGAAGAGGAGAAAGAGGAGCTTTAAGGTGGACTGTGCCGGGAAACATAAATATGTAGTGCCGTCACTCACTGAGAAAGAGGAAGATGCCCGGCTCTGTGAGTGGTTGCAAAGTCTGGGCATTGCAGATAGAAATGACAAGGACTCTGTCACGACAAACAACCAACAGCAGCAGCGGCTCTTTGTATCCAGGTGCAGGGGAGTGACCAAACAGCAAGAGGCAAGCTACAGGAGAGACAGACGACCTCATTTCCTGCCTCCCCTCTGTCAGTCGGACTCTCTCCTACATGTGCCCCTCCTGCTGCCTGAAAACTCCCCGCCGCCTTCACCCTGCACCTACACAGACCCGTCCATCCATCGTTTACCTGTGCCGCTGCTGCAGCCGCTCTCACTGAGGAGGAAGTGAGACGCTGTCGGCCACTCAGAGGACAGACTCTCAGCTCTAGAGGCTCTGATTGTGCACTGATTGGATTTATGTCTGGTTATGTTCTCACTGGCTCTTAACTGATTTCTTTAAACTTATTAAAACATTATGGAAACCTTCATTTCATGCCGTCTTGATTACTTTCCTACACATGATTTTAATCTGTATTTTTAATTGGATTATTCAAGAGGTGGACACATTAACATCTGTACAGTCTGATGAGATCTGGCAAAGCAGCTCACGTGTTAGATCAGCCCAGATGCCAAAAAAACAATGTCAGCATTGTGCATTTCTTAAAATCACGGATATGTTTGTACGTTTCATATGTATGATATAGTTTCCAAAGTGATGTCGTACATGAGCTGACTTTGTCATCAGGAGGTGGAGGGGATGTTGGATGAAGTGACACCTAGGTGAGACGAGCACGGTCTCACTCCAAAGTCATCGAAATACAGCACTTGGGCAGTGACTTGCGGTGTCAGAAACCAACAAAAAAAAGGCATCCTTTAACAGTATGATATGCGGCCAGTTGTTGTTATAGTTTAAAAGCGCCCGGAGGCATCAGGGGGAAACATGGCGGGACAAGGACCAAAGTTGAGGTGGCGAAAGTCCAAAAGGGGCGGGCAAGTCCAACAAACATCGACTTTCACCCAAGAGAGCGGTGTTCATGTCCCGTAAGATTCTAAAGCCAAACCCTGTTGTTGTTGTCTAAACCTAACCACATGCTTTTGTTGCCTAACCCTAACCATATGCGTTTGTTGTTGAAGGGAAAAAAAACTCAATTCGCAGTGTTGTACCAACGTAGTGTGGTTATTTTGAAAGAGACTGTATGTTAACATTAATTTCCTGTGAAAACAGAAGTGTATTTTGAAAGAAGACAATGCATGTAACAGGCTGAAGTTGACACGGTGTCCCTGAACGTCAACAACCAACACACCCAGGGTACCTTGGACGTCATATGTGGACGTGGAAGGTCCATGACCAAAACATCAATATGTGACGAGGTTGGAGTGAGAATGTGTTGGAGCTTAAGACACCTGCCACAATACAGACCACTGTTCGAGACCAATAAACAACACAAACTGGTAGTTTTGTAGAGGCATCGCTGTGTTTCCAGTTGCCTTTTAGTCCACCAAATATGAGTGTTTTTTAGCAACCTTACGCTGTTTCCACTGAGGATAGTGCCACAAAGAGCAGTTGTTTTTTCACTGAGACGTTGCTGTGTTTCCAGCAGGAACAGTGTCATGAATAGAACAGAATATATCTTTATTGGCCACCATAGATGGAAATCTGTCTTTGGCTCACCAAACACATAAGACAACGCTGTAAAAAGCAGACAAATAGTAAGACAAACATATAGAGTGTGTAGTGACTAGCCCTATGCTTTAGCCGCTACTAGTTGCTAATTGGCTGAACTCAGCTGTACTCAGAAAGTTACTCCAATCTTTACCAGTGCTGTATATTGTCATACTTTAATTTCTCACCAGTAATGTCCGTTTAACTTCCAAAATGTTTCAACACAAACATCCAATAAATACAATCATCTATATTTTAATATGAACACAGTTGAAAACTGTTTGCTGAAAACGAAACAACGGATTTTCTCCCACTGTAAATGAAACATAACACCCTTAGGGAGCGATCACACCGAGATGAAACGCCAGAAACGCGACGCCAGTAAAACCATTGTTTTCCTATGATATGGCGCGTCTGACCGGCGTTCAAGCGTCTTTTTAGATGGGCGATTTTCCGGTGTCTTTTTAGACGCGCGTTTTTGTAGACGCTTCTTTTTAGATGCGCGTAGACGCTGAAAAGTTAAAATATTTTCAACTTTTTGAGCGTCAGACGGCAGTAGCTAGCACACATTGAAAAAGCGCTTCCAGCGTTTCAAGCGTCTTTGAAGCGTCCGCGTCTCTAGCGTTTCATTTCTGTGTGATCGCCCCCTTAATCCAGTGTCCATATGTTGGAGGTGAAGAGTCCTTTCATTTACACAGGATGAGCTTTCTGACCAGAAGTGAGCAGAAAGAGGCTCTACTGAAGTTAACATCCAGAGGAGTATGGACATAGATGGGGCAACCAACTGTCTAAACATTGCTGAAAGGGTTTGTGTTAAAGCCCAGAAATGAAATAGCTAAAGCTAAAGAGGCTAAAGAGCTTTGGAGCTGCAATATCTGTAAAAGTGTACTCAAGGAATGTAAATTTTTTCAGCTAGCTGGTCAAAAGAGGTGTAAGTGCCATCGATATTGAGATCACGTAGTGAGGCGATTCCATTGTTTAACCATGTGTCAAATGCTGCATCTATTGTAGACGGAAAAAACATTGGGTTCTTTGCAACAAGTGAAGGGTCAGTAAGTTTGAAGTGGCGTCTGAACTGATAAAAAACTCTTAACAAGACTAGTATTTTAAGCCAAAACATGATGTTTTCCCAACCATAGCCAAGTGGTGTTTGTGCCCAAACCTACCCACATATTAAGCACAGCGTATGTATCTGTTACTCAATAACATACAAATGTAAAGTATCCATGGTTTGCATTAAAGTTCAAAGCAAATATTTTTCTTGGTGACTGGGTTGCTTGTTGTATAATCAATGTTTTAGTAAGATCCAGGTTCTGTGGGGCACATTGGAGAACAAAGGCTGGGAACCTCTGGTCTAGAAGTGTTCGTGGTGTTGCGTCTGTCCCCTGTACCGACTGTGGTGCTTGAAATTACAAGTCCCACTTGTTAAGTAATTACAGCGTTGAGACAGATGTTTATTTCAGGCCACTGGTGTGTTTGTTTTGCCCTGTTTTCCTGTGTCGTGTCCTCGTTTCTCCAGCAGAGGGCGCCGTCCAGTGTACAGACAGGAGGCGGCGGGGGGATGTTTATTAGACTGTGGCCGTTGGGGCCTGAACAGAGCGTGGCTCTGTGTCCCTGCTGAGGTGGGATCTGTGTGTCAGGACCAGAACACACGAGCCTCAGTCCTTCTTACCGCTCGCCTCGCGTACCCCTCCTGCACATGTTTACCCTCGAACGCAGCCCAAACTGTTTGTGAGTGAGGCTCTTTTTTCAAGGCAGCTCGCCCCCCAGCCCTCTGTCCGCCAAATAAACATTGCACCGGAAATTGCAGGGATATCTGGGATTTTTGAGGGGTCCCGGTGGAAAGGAGGAGAGGGCTAGAACAAGGGTGCTCTCTGTGACACCTCGGAGGTGAGGGGAGGGCGAAGACGCAGAGGGAAGGGGGGGATCCAGAGGGGAGGGCGTGACCTTGCCTTGGGTGGTTGGTGGGGTGGGTAGCATCAGCATATCCACTGACGAACAGGTACAGGTGACCCAGATTCCTTTGACCCCGTCAGGAGAGCCAGGGCCTGCAGTGCGTGCTAAGGCTGACCTCGCTCATCACAGAAGGCGCCGACCCAGGCTAAAGGTCAAGAGGAAATGATACTCTGTGACGCAAACATGTCTCCTGACCGATAACGACTTCCTGGGATCATCATAACTGCTGCACCTGATCTCGCTCCTCTTGTGTGTCTGTTTATTCCCACTCCCGTCCTGCACCAGCCGGCAGTTTGGGAATACAACAGCCATTGATGAAGCTGAGGTTTCATAACAGCTCGTGACAAAGCGCGCATGAATGGCAGGGTGTGTGTGCGTTGCGTACACAGAACGCTCCCCCTCCCGCCTTTGTGTGTGTCCCGGCTCACTCCCCTTAAACCTCGACGTTTTTATTTGATAATAACAGCCTGGTGGAAAAGCACACGATGTACGTTGAGCCGATTGCGCCAAGAAGACGATTACAGTTGATGACCTTGTATTTATCTTAATTAGTGTGAAACTGTACCCATGGCGATGTTTAAGTCTCCTCACATGTCCCTTTTTTTAAATGCTGCGACTCCAATATGCTCACCACTGGCCTGTAATTGGGTTATTCTGAAATGTCTGTTACTTATGTATACCATGTCCTGATTATAGTCAATTAAGCCAAATGCGATATATGTATATATAGATATATATATACATGGGAAAACAGGAATGTACAAATAGAAGTTCAAACGAATGCCTGTCTCATCTCTCCTTGAAGATTTGAGGTCTTGAATGTTCCAAAACACTTTTATTTACATTAAAGGACGCAGCCGCACGTCCTGATGAGAGTGTGAATTTGTGAGCATGAAATATAGCAAACATTGGCGCCCTGTGTATCGGATTGGATGGCACACCTGACAGCTGTGTGAGTTTTTGTGTGCCCTCCCTGTCTCCTTTTCCCAGCTCTGCTCTTATACCGATCTATGTTTCAGTGTTTGGGAAGTCAACAGTAGAGTTCCTGTTCTTGGTTTAAAAATAACTTTGGGACTTAAATTCCTCGCCCCCCTCCTCTCATCCTTTCTTACTGGCACTCTCGCTTTGCTTGTTTTTCTTTGCCATTTCTTGTGTTTTGGAACAGGCTGTGCACTTTCTGTTTCTTTCAGTCGTCTTATATCTGTCCGTGCTGCACACACACACACACACACACACACACGTACACAGCCATGTGCTGCACATTGAGGGAGAAAATGATATATGTGCATGTCTGTAGTGCCATTTTCAGAAAGAACGGAGTTGTCGAGGCGCACGTGCAGACAACAATGAGACCTAGAACTGGTGCCTCGTGGTTTTATGCCTGCGCCAACAAGTCAAGTTGCAGTTGCGGTTTGCATCCATGTCTGTACAGACTCACGTGTCACTATTACAGTGGACAATTGTTACCTCTTCTCAGTGACAGCTTACCAGCTCCGAACCGTAGTTGGGAACACGCTGGCTTATGAATATCAATTTTAGCTTTGCTTGTTATTAGCTAGTAACTAGCTTCAAGCGGTCTGGACCACTCTGCAGAAGGGAGGATGGCGAGACGTTCAGGTGCTGTTCACAACAATGGTTTTATTACAGGTTGAACAGGAGCCCTGAGCTTGTCTAGACACTTAATTCTGCTGACTATCTTCACTCTTTGCCGCCTGCCGTCTTCACCATGACACCCCTGAGAGCTGCTCCCCTCCACACACACAATGAAGCACATGTCACACCCTCACAGGTCACCCGCAAGGCCACCGCCCTTAAGGTGCTGACACACAAACTGACATCAAAGAACTAGCGGCGACGAAAGCCAACTGTTTCGTCGTCTATGTCGCCTCACGTCGCCCTGTGTCAGTTGCATTTGAACACACTACATGGACTACATCCGACGGCCAAGTAGCACGTACGTTCTGCGCCTGCGTGAGAGAGAGCGGAGTGAGAGAGTGGTACATCCTGTCAGCCGAGGGGTTTCCTATCTGTGCAGCTGAGCACC